>NC_056750.1:365165549-365308247 GCF_019279795.1 Protopterus annectens | reverse complement strand
AAGGCGCTGGAAACTCAAGGTATTGGACACTCGGAAACTATTCCCTCAGATGGGTCCGGAGCCGCTGAGCAGGAATCGGCTTCTGAGGGTGTTTTCAGGCCTACACAGTTATATGTGAAACCAACTTCAGCTTCAAAGGCAAAGACTAAAGCAGCTCTAAAGACAAAGAAACAAGTACAGCATTCTCCTAGACAGGCCTCCATGCCTAAAAAACGATGCTTAAAATGGCCGAAGACCTAATTACGTTGATCAGGGGCTCCCACCCCCCTCCTGATGAGAGGCCTAGGCAAGAGATAGAATATGAATCTTCAGATCAGGTTTCCATTTCCCCTTATTCCTCTTCTCTTCCTCCCTATGAGGATTCTGATGCTGAAGAATCTATCCCTTCAACCTCTTCTCCTGAGGATGATTATTTTGGGGTGACCCTGCATACTATGAGGGAGCATTTCCACTGGGAGAGCCAAGATTACTCAGAATCCAAGAAAATGCTCAGAGACTTCCTTTTGTTACCTCAGCACAGGCCCCTTGCTTTTCCTCCTGTTTTAGACATTGTAGATGATGTATTTTCAGAGTCCGGTCTGTCTCCTGACTCTTTACCACCAGCTCCTGTTAAGCCAGACAGATACTACAGGGTTCCTGATTCACATAAATTTCTTTATGAAAACCCTGCTGCTGACCCAGAAACTATTTCTCTGGGTCCCGGGGGGGGGGGGGTCAAGGCTTCCACTGCAAAAAACCCTCTGATAGGGATTCAAGGGCCCTGGACATATGGGGGAAAAAGATTTATACTTCTGCTACCTTGGCTGTAAGAGCTTTAAATTGTCAGTTTCATATGCTTAAATATCAGCAATATCTTATGTCACTGCTTAAACAGAAAAGGTTGACAAATTAAGAATGTGCAGAAAACAATGAAATGCAGGATTTATTACATGCAGCTGAACAAGTGGGAAAGCATACTTTGCAATGTGGTTTTGATTATCTAGAGGCCCCCTGCAGGGCTGCTGTTACAGGTTCTGTCATTAGGAGGCATGCTTGGTTAAAAGAACAGAATCTGCCCGATCATGTTAAAGCAAAACTATTAGATGCTCTATTACAGCATGGTACCTTGTTTGGTGTTAAAGCAGAAGAGGTGTTCAAGAAAATGGAGGACAAAGCTAAATCTATGCAAACAGTCAAGGAGTTCTTACAGGTACAGCCTCCCAGATTTAGCAGGAACTGGCCTACAAAGAATTGGTCCTTTCAAGTGTCAGGCCACAAAGAGGCAGATACAGATGCCCCAGAGGCAGATCACAGCCCCAGGGCTCATACAGGCCTAAACAGTGGGGTGCTTCTACCTCCAAAAGCAGAGAGGAAAAATCACAGCCATACAGGAAACAGTTTCAATGACTTCCCCCTGCCAGCACCAAGCACTTATCTTCTGGCAGCTCCTTTGGGGGGAAAACTAGCACTTTTTTCACAAAATTGGCACATGATCACCCAGGACAAGTGGGTCTTAAATATCGTATCACAAGGCTACAGGTTCCACTTTCACACTCTGCTAAAGCCAAACGGTATAACAGACTTGCCACGCAATCAGTGGGCAGAGGCACAAAAACAAGTTTCATCCCTCATGGACATGAGAGCCATTCAGCAAGTACCTCAGCAAGAGCAGGGACTAGGATTTTACTCAAGGCTATTCTTGGTGCCCAGAAAGGACAAAGCCTGGAGACCAATACTGGACCAGTCTATCCTAAACACATTCCTGGATATTCCAAAATTCAAAATGTTAACTCTGCAGCAGCTTCTGCCCATGCTGGGCAAGAAGGCTTGGCTTGTGACTTTAGACCTAAAAGAGGCATACCTGCATGTCCCTGTCAGACAATCATGCAGAAGATACCTCAGATTTATAGCTGGCTCAATGCACTACCAATTCTCTGCACTGCCCTTTGTCTTATCTACTGCACCCAGGGTCTTCACAAAATGCCTGGCACCAGTAATTGCATTTTGCAGACAAAGAAGAATACAAATATATCCTTACTTGGACTGCCTTATTCAAGCAGAGAACAAGGACATTCTACTACAGCATCTGGCATTTGTAAAAAGATTACTAACAGGTCTAGGGTACACAGTAAACAAAAAGAAATCAAAACTTGTACCCTCTCAAGAGATAATATTCCTGGGTGCAAGCTTAAATACAACTGCCCAGATGGCTTATCTCACGCCAGACAAACACAGACAACTGACTACTTATTTCAAAATGTTGGCAACAAAGACCCAGTTATCTGCAAGAAAAATTCTGCAGGCTTTGGACTTCATGGCATCCTGCATTCTGCTAATTCCATATGCAAGTCTGCATATGAGGAAACTTCAATGGTATCTAAAAAGTGTTTGGACTCAACATTGCCACAGCCTGGAAACAATAATTACCCTCATTCCCTGCAACAGGAGTTTTGATGGTGGGCAAAGGCCTCTCACCACAACACAGGACAGCCATTCACCTTACCCACAGCCAGGCATACATTGACAACAGATGCATCAGATTATGCCTGCAGGGCCCATATGGCAGGAAGATGTATTCAGGGCACATGGTCCGCAAGTCAAATGCATCTACATATCAATCAGAAAGAGTTGCTAGCTGTTCAGAATGCCCTGGCAGCCTTCAAGGATCTACTTCATCCAGGACCACTACTGATAAAGACGGACAATACTACAGTCATGTGGTACATAAACAAGCAGGGAGGCACACATTCCTACCCCTCTGCAGACTAGCCATGAACTTTTGGGAGACAGCATTGACTTACCAAGTACATCTGCAAGCACAATTCCTGCCAGGAAGGATAAATACTCTTGGCAGATTAACTAAGCAGAATCCTAATGGATCCCCACGAGTGGAAATTGAATCCACAAGTCTTCAGCATGATAACAAGGAACTGGGGATGTCTGGACATAGACTTATTTGCCTCCCCTTACAACTGCCAACTACAGAGATTCTGCACAAGGACTTATCACAAGCAAGCATGGAAAGTGGGTGCTCTATCTTTCAGCTGGAAAAACCTAACCGTATATGCCTTTCCTCCTCTGCCTCTCCTCCCCAAGGTACTTCTCAAGGTCAGACAAGAGAAGCCAAAAATGATACTGATTGCCCCAGACTGGCCCAGCCAGCACTGGTACCCAATCCCAAAGAGCTTGTCTCAATACCCAGCTTGGACATTACCTCAAATTCCTCACTTATTGACCCAACAAGACAGACACTGTACAGACAACTCAGGACCTTAAACCTGGCAGCATGGCGGTAATGTAGCCATTCAAGACACAACTCTCTCTAAAGCAGTGAAGTATGTTATTTTGGATGCCAGGAAGCCTAGCACCAGAAAATCTTATGCAGAAAAATGGAAGAGATTCTGTGCTTGGAACCAGGTACAAGGTACTGACACGATTGTTGAAAATATTCCTCAGATTTTGCAATACTTAACTGAGATGCTGGATAAGTATTGCAAAATCTGAGGAATATTTTCAACAATCGTGTCAGTACCTTTGCTGGATAAGACCCGCGGTGGTGGTGCTGCGGTAGCGTTGTCACCTCACAGTAAGGCGCTGTCCAGTTCGATTCTCAGCTTCTCAGCTAGAGCCGCCTTCTGCGTGGAGACATGCGAATGGGCGCATTCTTCGCTGAAGGTTGTGCGCCAGGCCTGGCAAGTCGGTACGTAAAAATCAACTGCCAATCATTAGCGGACCGGAGTTCCGCTGTGGCGACCCCTAACCGGGAAAAGCCGAAAGACACAAACAAACTGAGATGCTGGATAAAGGCCTTTCCTTTTCATCAATTAAAATTCATGCCTCTGCCATTTCAGCTCATTACAATACAGAACCACCTATTTTTTTCATCCATTACTAAGGCAGTACTTCAGAGGGGCCATAAACATAAGACCTCTAAGTAGAGCACCAATACCTGCATGGGACCTCAACTATGTCTTGGAAAAACTCACACTGCCTTTGTTTGAGCCAGCCTCTGCAGCTGATATAAAATTCTTATCCTGGAAAACAGCTCTGCTCCTAGCAATAACCTCCGCTAGATGAGTCTCAGAGTTACAGGCACTCATGGTTGTGGAACCTTTTATCATTTTCCATCCTGACAGGGTTTCTCTGAGGACAAAACCTACATTTATGCCTAAGGTAGTGTCCAGTGAGGCCCTTAACCCAACAATTCATTTGCCTACCTTTTATCCATACCCACAGAATAAGGGTGAAAGCCTTCTGCATTCGTTGGACATTCACAGGCAGCTACACTTCTACTTGGACAGAAGCAAAGCTTTCAGAAAGACTGAACAACTTTTAGTGGCATATGCTGCAGGATCACAAGGAAAACCGATCTCAAAGCAGACTCTTTCAAAGTGGATAGTCCACTGCATTCGTTTCTGCTATTCACAGCATGGCAAATCAGTGCCTAAGGGCTTTAGGCCACATTCAACCAGAGCAGCAGCCACTTCAACAGCCTTCCTCAGAGTACCACCAACCATAGACATCTTAGAGGCTGCAACTTGGACTTCAGTGCATACTTTTACAAAGCACTATCACTTACCTCTCTACTCTAAATCCAGGGCAGGCTTCGCCATTGCAGTTCTGCAGGGCCTGATAGCCTCTCCTAATCCTATTTAGCAGCAGCCTCCCAACCTTAGCTTTGGGATTCAACCCAATTGTAATGACTGGAACAGTGAAAGACGAACATAGTACAGTTGTGTACCTACCATAAATGTAGATGTTCGAGTGTATTCACTGTTACAGTCCAGGTTACCCTCCCACCATCCCCCTTTTCCTTTGCTGGGACTTCTATTCTATGCAACCTATGGGGTGTATTTGCTTGTAGATGAAGGAAAAATTGTTTTTTGTGTATCCATGCTTATTGGCATAATTTAGCCTACCATTTTAGGGGTACCTGACATCTGGGGCAAGAAAAACTGAAGAAAATGGCGTCGGCTGCATCTTTTATACCCCTGGCGCACTGACGTCAGGGAGGAGGCAACAGCAACCGATGCCGGACCTAGACTTTGGAACTCGGGCTGACTGCGGGTAGCCTGCCAGTAGGATAACCCCAACTGTAATGACTGCAACAGTGAATACACTTGGACATCTGCATTTATGGTAGGTGCACAGCTGTACTTTCTTTTTGGCCTTCACCTTTGTTTTTGTGATGCCTGAACTACCTGACATTTTGAGGAAAGGATCATTTGATGCTTTTTGTGTGGTTCACTATCACAATTTTGTGCAGGATCTTTGACGTAGGCCAAGTCTGACATCTAACCCATTTCTCAGAGAAGAGCATTGACCCCTCCCCCTGTCAAGATCACTTTATATCTGATGTTGGTATATCCTTTTATGAAGGGTAAATTCCTCAGCACCATCTTCAGTTCTTTTTTCCCATGGCGGGGGGGGGGGGGTTGTTTGTGTATAACATAGAGCATTCATAACTCTGGTGTCAGTCTGTGCCCATGTAGGGAATTCCAAGACCAATATTTATACTCTTTAGGTCTGGGTCATACTGTCCCTATTTGCAAGTGGTGGTAGAAGATATCAATTCTACAACTGGAGAAGGGAGTTGTCCATTCGTTTGTACTTGGACAAAAGAGACTTCACCATTGTGAAGACTTCAGCCATGCCTTCCTAGTTGCAGGTTCAGGTAGCATGAATGTTATCCAGATAAAAAGCTTTCTGAGAGCGAGAAGCAGGCTTGAAAGGAGAGATGGCTTCTGAAAAAGCAGACTCTTCAGGACTCTGTAGGTCTGAGGGAGTTATATTCGTGAAGGCACTCATGCAGCCACAGATCCCAACATCTGCTAGTCCAGTGTCTTCAGGCATTGACTGTTGAGATTCATACCTTTAGATAAGCGCATGTCCTCCCGAGCCAAAATCATTGTGATTCTGTCTGAAGCAGACTGTGATAACCAGGTGTCTGGTTTTGAGCAACTCTAGTAATCACAGATGGAAAAGGCAATTCCTGTACAGTATTTGCATCTGTAATTCATTGCCATGGCACATTCTCCCAAAGTCTCATAAACCAGTGGTAGTCCATTTCCATTAAAATACATATGTATCTGAGTCAGTGATGTCTGCCATATCACACCAGCTGCCACCTGGTTATTCTGTTCCCTGCTCCTTCATCCCATCCTCCCCGTGAGATGTTAAGCCTAGCATAGGACTTCTACATTTTATTCCGTCAGCAGCTACACCCTAATTAAACTTTTGTATCGAGACTTTTCCCTGAAAGCAAAAGAAGTCTTAATACAGAGGTATTCTGATTTCTCAGAATCTGAGGAAGTCAAGGAAATGAATTGTAGATCTCCCCTTTCCTTCAGTCTTAACTGTGACAGGTGATGACACATTGCCTTTTGAGTGCACCTTCGAGAACATATTTGGAAATGCTCCCTCTTAGATGAGGGTAGACTTTAAATGATAGTTAAGTGAGGCCCTATAAGTGAGTTTTGGACCTCCCAGAACTTGAGCCTCCTAAGGCTTTGGCTGTCCCTTTCAGTCCAGGAATCTTTAGTTGATATGTTTGAAGTAGTATCACAGGAGCCAGGCTCCCAACCCCCTGCCCCAAGGAGTCCTGATCATTTTTACATGGTGCAGGACCTTAAGTCCCAGCTGTAAGAACTTACTGACTGATAAAAATGTATTCTTCCTGAACATTGCTAACATAACTAAACTTGGCCCCAAAGTGTAACAACACACTTGTAACCAAGATAAGTAGACTATTGGTCTAGTTTCACTAGTTTACATTATTAACCTTGGCTTTCTGAGCTCAGTACTGTCAAGACATATTTGTTGAAGCTTCGCATTTCTTGAAGATTGGTTGTGGGGGTTAAGGATGTCATTCTGAAGGATACAGTCTTAAGCCAGGCCCAGACTGCTATTAAATGTGAGTATGATGCTGTGGATGCAGATTGTTGGACTTGATGCCACAGAGTCTGACATTAGGGAGGCATTCCTGGCAGAGGATAGCCACTGCCAGAGGATGTCGAGGCACAACTCCCTTATACCCCACATGACAAGATTTAGTCTGTGAAGACTCAGCGTTAACTGTATTTAAGTGATTGCTGGCAGAAGTGAAGACCATTGAATCTGTGAAGCAGATTTCTCCCTCTCATCTCCAAGTACATCCCTCCAGGCAATTGCCATATCAGCATTAAGTAAAACAGAAGTAACATAAGGGTAAGAAGGGGCCATCAAAACAAGAGGTAGCAACAAGAAGATAAAATGATGTTTGGGGGAGCCCAGGTATTGTCACTCACTTGTTGGAAGCGATGATGACTGCATCACGTTTCACTATCCCAGTCCCTAAAGTTTCCACCTCAGCCTTTAATTCCTTCTCATGTTCCACCTCCCAACCAAAGAACAGGGGTCCAGTAGGCCACTTCCTCCAAAGCTGGCTTGTGCCTGGTTCTACTAATTATTTATTGTAGAAATTTAACCTTTCCAGAATTATTGCCTTTTTGAGGCACAGCCATAGGATGAGATACATAGGTCCCTGAACATTCACAGATCACATCTGTCCTCTCCTGCTTATGTTGTTTTCATGAAGGACTGCATGGATACAGCAGTATCTGGAGCATGTCTGCAATAGGAAACTTTGGACCGCCTAATCCATTCTTCCAGAATATGCTCCAAGAATAAAGGTCACTTAAAGAATTTGAGGATCCAGGAGTTCATGGCATGCCCTATTCTAATGGCGACTCTGGCAAAGACCATGATTTTTTGAGGAACACTTAGGATCAATGCAGCCAGTCCTCGAGTTCCCTGTTCCAATTCTGTGTTGTCAGAAATGGTGGATACATTAGTTAAACAAGAAGAGGGAATATCTTGCAGATATTCTGCCTCAATTCAGACCCTAGCTTCAGATGCTTTGGACATAACATTACTGGATGGCACCAGTGTTCTGAGACTGCAAAGCTTCTGGGTCCCAACAGAGAAAAAACAGACAGACATGAATGTGATTTTTACATTGGGGTTTTCAAGACGTTAAGTAAGCAGATTTTCTTTGTGTTTCACTGTTGCAGTCATCAGATTTGGGTTATCCCTGCCAGGGTAGCCCTCGGCCGGCCCAAATACCAGAGACTTAGTGTTTCTGCATCAGTTGCTGTGGCTTCAGGACTGCCGTCAGGTCGTCAGTAGTAAGGCAGCCAATGCCAGTACATCAGTCTTTCGTCTTTCTTGCCGTGGAGCCTGTAGCAGAAGCAGGTAGCACGAGTGCCAGTTGGCCGCTACCTAAGTTTCATGTACCAATTTGAAGCTGAAGTCTTCTAAAGCCGAGTATCCCGTTGGGGATTCTTTTTTCTTGCAGTAACCAATGTCAGAAAAAGTTCACAATTATCTCGCGTGTGGAAATCTAATACTACACCGAGACCTTCATTCTTACTGCATCACTTGTTTAGGCCCAGACCACGGCATCCCCTGCTGTCGCTTTTGTGTTTTGTTCAACGCCTGAACTGTCCATCATCGGGCCCTTATTGTAGTTAGATATTTTCGCTTACAGTCCTCAAACTCCGATATGGCTTCAGTAAGCCATCCGACAGCAGATCTTCTGGGGAAAAAAAAAAGTAAAGATAAAGACAGGGATCGCACAGGTCCAAACCTACGGTTGACTCTTCCGTTAAGCTAGTCGTCAGTTCTCCGGTCCTCAGTGAGGCACTTTTGCAGCCCCTGATGCCTGCTTCTGTGGATTTGCAGGCCCCTACCGAGACCCTTTCGGAGTCTGGTATGCCATACTCCTCTTCGACTAAGGATCGTGCAGTCGTCTCTACCTTGGATGGGTCCGGAGCCACTGAGCAGGCACCAGCTTCCGAGGAAGTCCTTCGCACTACAGATTCTCAACACAAAACCCACATCTTCTTTCCCGACTACCGTTCTTTCGAAGACTACAGAGTTTCTCAGGCCCAGGGTATGAACCACACCCAAGAAACCGACCCATTCTCAAGCACCTGCTTCCTTGTTTCAGCCTGAAATGCTTAAAATGGCGGAAGACCTTGTCATGCTTATCAGAGGAAGCCAAGCTAGCCTTTCCAAAAGGAAAAGAGATCTGTCCCCTGTAGTTTTGTCTGAACAATGGTCGGATGACTCTTATGCATCTGAATATGAAGATATGCAAACCCTCTGTACTTATGAGGATTCTGATGCAGAGGATTTCATCCCTTCTGCCTCTCCCCAGAGGATTTTTCCTTTGGGGAAACCCTTCATACCTTAAGGGAGCATTTCCATTGGGAGAGTCAGGACTACCCTCATCCACAGCACAGCCCCTTGGCCATCCCACCTGTCCTGGATGATTTCCTGGAATCTAGCTGGACTCCTGACACCCTCCCTCCTGCACCCAGAAAACCAGACCGGTACAATAAAGTCCCTGACTCTCACAAATTTCTTTTTAAAAGTCCTACTGCTTGACCCTGAGGTAATTTCTCAAGGGCCTAAAGGGATTAAAGCAACCTCTGCTAAGAATCTCACCGCCTCAGATTGGGATTCCCGAGCATTAGACAGATGGGGTAAAAAGATATACACCTCAGCTACTCTTGCTCTCAGGGCACTAAATTGTCAGTTCCATATGCTAAATTTTCAGCAACATACCCTGGAACTCCTCAGAAAATGTCTTCCTTTCCTGATTGTGCAGAATCTAAAGAGTTACAAGAGTTAATGCATTCTGCAAGTCAAGTAACTAAACACACCTTGCAGTGTGGTTTTGACGCCCTAGAAGCTTCTTGCAGGACAGTAGTTACCGGATCTGTCATTAGAAGGCATGCATGGCTTAAGGAGCAGCCCCTGCCCGACCATGTCAAATCTAAATTGAAGGATGCCCCCTTGCACAGAGACAACTTATTGGCGCCAAGGCAGAAGATGTCTTAAAAAGATGGAAGAAAAAACAAAAATCTGTGCAGACAGTTAATGATTTCTTACAGGTCCAGACACACAGGTTCATTAGGAATTGTCCCACCAAGCACTGGTCCTTTCCTGCTTCCACTAAGCCAGTCCAGCCTAGACCCCGGGGAACCAGACCCCCCCAGATAGCAACCACAGGGAATGCAGGGATCTAAGCAGTGGACTACCTCTACTTCAAAACTAGGGAGTTCTAAGCCACCCCCTTATGGTAAGAACTCACAATGACTCACCTCCCCCACCCTCTCCCTCTGCCCACCTTCGCTTACCCCTAGGAGGAAAACTCTCCTTTCATGGAAGCACCTGGGCCACCATTACCATTGACCGCTGGGTTCTCAACAGTGTCCCAGGGATACAGATTTTCTTTGCGCACCCTTCCTACCCCAAAAGGGTTCCCAGATCTACCCCCAAACTAGTGGGCAGAGGCACAAAAGCAAGTCCTTTCCTTGCTCTCTAAGAGGGCAGTAGAGCATATTCATGCAGAACAGAGGCACCAACATTTCTACTCCAGACTTTTTCTAGTACCCAGAAAAGAGGGCACCTGGCACCCCACCCTCGATCTGTCCATTCTAAACACCTTCCTGGTGATCCCAGAATTCAAAATTCTCACCTTCCAGCAGCTGCTACTCATGCTGTCCAAGGATGCTTGGCTAGCCACCCTAGATTTAAACAAGGCCTATCTCCATATTCCTGTCTGGGAATCATGTAGGAAATATCTCCGTTTCAAGGCTGGATCTCAGCACTTTCAGTTCTCTGTGCTTCCCTTTGGCTTATCTACTGCTCCCAGTTTTCACAAAATGTCTGTCTCTGGCCATTGCCTTTTACAGACAAAGGAATATCCAAATTTACCCATACTTAGACTGCCTAATTCAGGCAGACAGCCAGGAAAATTTTCTCAAGCACTTGGCCTTTGTAAAGTCCCTACTAACCTCCTAGGGTACACAGTCGACGAAAAGAAATCCAAACAGGTGCCCACCCAAAGAATTATACTCCTGGGAGCAAGCCTGGACACAGCATCCCAGATGACATTCCTTACACCAGAAATGCAAAATTTCCTGACAGCCTGCTTCCCTCAACTAGCCACCAGACCCCAGCTATCTGCAAGGAAGATCCTGCAAGCTCTGGGGTTCATGGCATCTTGCATACTACTCATTTTGTATGCCAGACTACATGAGGAAACTTCAATGGTACCTAAAAAGTTTTTGACGTCAACACTCTCAAGACCTGGAGACTCTTATAACTGTAATTCCATGCCTCAGAAAAGATTTTCTTTGGTGGGCAACAGAATGCTCCCACAACAAGGGACTACCTTGCTCACCACCCCCTGCTGCCCAGACCCTGACGACAGACACATCAGACTATGTCTGGGGTGCTCATCTGGACGGCAGGTGCATACAGGGCCAATGGAGCCCACAGCAAATCCCTCTGCACATCAACCAAAAAGAGATGATGGTTGTCCAACACGCCTTGATAGCTTTCAAGCACCTTCTCACCCCAAAGGCTCTCCTAATCAAAACAGACAACACCACTTTAATGTGGTATATCAACCAACAGGGAGGGATTCACTCCTACCCTCTATGCAGGCTAGCTATGACCCTTTGGCTCACAGCCTCTGCCATGCAACTCCATCTGTTAGCACAGTTCCTGCCAGGTTCTCTCAACTCTCTGGCAGACCAGTTAAGCAGACGTCTTCTAGACCCACACGTGTGGCAGCTCAACAGAAGAACCTTCACCCTAATAACTCAGAAATGGGGCACCCCGTAGGTTGACCTCTTCGCCTCCCACACCAACCATCAGCTCAGCAAATTCTGCACCAGGGAGCATCACTTCATGGCTTGGAAAGTGGATGCCCTCTCCTTCCCCTGGGGGGGGTCAGTCTGTCAGTCTATGCCTTTCCTCCACTACCTCTCATCCCCAGGGTACTGCTCAAAATAAAGGAGAAAAAAACAAGGACAATTCTTATAGAGCCAAACTGGCCTCGCCAGTACTGGTGCCCCTTGCTGCGCTGCCTGTCCCCACTGTCACCATGGCATCTTCCTCAGATTAACCAAAAAACACACCACCATGGTTTCCGGACTCCACACAGTTTTAACACAAATTGTTAAGCGCTTTCATCAATCCAAGTTGATTTCATCAGAACAATTAGTGAACGGTCATCAATAAGAAGCAGCAAATATTCCCTTATGGTTGCTCTTACTTGAACAGCTAATAGCAGCAGCAATCTGGCATAGCAGCCAAAAGAGACATGTTAATAAAATAATCTCCCTTACTTGAATGGCATGGCAACAGTAGCAACAAAAATGGCATGGCAGGGGGAATGTGTGTTGCTGCTGCTACTAGCCATTCAAGTAAGAGCAACAGTAAGGGAATATTTGCCGCTTCTTATTGATGACCGTTTACTAATTGCTCTGATGAAATCATCTTGGATTGATGAAAGCGCTTAACAATTTGTGTTAATTAAAACTGTGTGGCGTCCGGAAACCCTGGTGGTGTGTTTTTGGGTAAACTATTTGTTCTTTTTGCACCATTGCACCACTTTTTGGTATCTTCCTCAGATTCCAAACCTGACCCAGTGGGAAGTGGAATTCATGCATCCCCAATTGCAGGCACTCAGTTTGACAGCTTGGCTTATTCCCTAACCCCCGATCAATCTGCCAACCTCAGTAAACCAGTTCTAGATGTTAGTGAGGCCAGATGCCCTAGCACTTTAAAGTCTTATGCTGACAAATGGAAAAGGTTCTACACCTGGATTCAGGCTAAGGGTGCCAATATGGCACAATCCTCCCTCCCTCTCAACCTGGATTACTTTGCTTACCTACTACACAGTGGCCTCTCTTTTTCCTCTATTAAAATTCTTGCCTCTGCTATCTCTGCTAATTTTCACACTGAACAGCCCCTTTTCTCACACCCCTTAATCAAACATTTGATAACAGGGGCTGGCAACTTGAGGCCACCCAGAAGAGCACCAACCCCAGCTTGGGACCTTAACTTTGTGTTAGAGAAGCTTACCCTGCCCCCCTTCGAACCAGCTTCTTTTGCAAAGCTAAAATTTCTCTTCTGGAAGACAGCCTTCCTTTTGGCCATCACTTCAGCCAGAAGAGCCCTCGAGCTGCAAGCACTCATGGCTGTGGAACCCTTCATCATCTTCCATACTGGCAGTGTATCCCTCAGGACTAACCCATCCTTCATGCCCAAGGTGGTGCCCAGTGTGGCTCTCAGCCAATCCATTCATTTGCCCACCTTTTTTCCTAATCCCCAGAACAAGGTGGAAATGATCCTGCACTCTCTAGATGTGCACAGACAGCTCAGATTCTATCTAGACAGGACTAAATCCTTCAGAAAGTCTGATCAGTTGCTGGTTACCTTTGCTACAGGGGCAGAAGGCAAAGTCTTCTCCAAACAAACCATTTCCAAATGGATAGCACACTGTATCCACTTCTGCTGCAAACAGCACAGAAAACCTCCCCCCAAGGGGGTCAGGACTCACTCCACCAGAGCAGCCTCCACCTCTTCAACTTTCCTCAGAGGAGTCCCCACCAAGGACATCCTGGAGGCTGCCACCTGGACATCTGTTCACACTTTTACCAAACATTACCATCTGCCTCTTCTGCAAATCCAGGGCATCCTAGCCAGACCCTAGTTTCCTTGATTGCCTACACCCATTTCCTCAGCTTTGGGAATCAACCCAAATGTGATGATTGCAACAGTGAAACACGAAGAACATAGTACAGTTGTGTACACTTACAGTAAATATAGATGCTAGAGTGTATTCACTGTTGCAGTCTTGGTTTTCCTCCCTCCATCCCCCTTTCTTCTCTTTCCTTGCAAGGGACATACTGGTATTTACTTTCTACTGGTGGGGTTCTTCCACCAGAACCTGGCTCCTACTTGAGAGCTCCTGACAGGATAGGGCAAGAAAAACTGATGTAATGGTGTCGGCTGCCTTACTTTATACTATTGACGACCTGACATCAGTCCTGAAGTGACAGCAACCGACGCAGAAATACTAAGCCTCTGGTATTCGGTCCAGCCGATGGCTACCCTGACAGAGATAAACCCAAATGTGATGACTGCAACAGTGAATACACTCGAACATCTACATTTATGTTTAGTGTACACAACTGTACTTTTATGTGGTCACAGACAACACTAAATGCATGTTGTATGTAAACAAAACAAGGGGAATATATTTCTACTTGGTCTGCTGAAGGTCTATGCAGGCATGTGAGGAGACACTGGAGGCAGAGATGTTAAGGACTGCCTTCATCTCTACATAGAACTCCTCCATGGTGGAGAGGTTAATCATGCCACAGCAGATCTTCCAGAGCAGATGTTGCATGGCAAAAGTTTCTTGATTTTTTACTGTCCAAATGGAGTGATTTAATACCAGAAGTAAATCACTTGTGTTTTCAAGGGAACAGACCGCTATGGAAGTAGTTCTGCACGGCTTGACATGTACAGTCTTTGGTATTGGATGCCTTCTGCCTGAAATGAGCAGGTCTGCTTCTGTGTGCCTTCTGTATTATACTTTTATTACTCGGAGTACTGCAGAAGATGAAGGCTTTTTTCTGGCAAAGGTAGCACTTTCTCCTTTTGCTCCTAAAGATGTCAAGGGAGAAGCTTTGAGTGGTGCTGTGGCACATGGATCTCCTGACACAGATCGAGGTCTTTGGTACCCCCAAACCTGACTATACTATAGTTAAGAGCTTGGCAGATTTAACTTTGCTTCTTTTTTGGTTTCTTTACTCTGAAGAAATGCTACAAATCGGGAGTACCTTGGAGCCTGCTACTAGAAAGTTTGGTCTAACAAAATGAAACCTTTTTTCTCTGGTTGTGAAGGTGGAACCAGGATAAAAACTAGCAGATATTCTTTGTGTTTCACTGTTGCAGTCATCACATTTGGGTTATCCCTGCCAGGGTAGCCCTTGGCCATCCCAAATAACAGAGACTTAGTATTTCTGTGTCGGTTGCTGTCGCTTGAGAACTGAGGTCAGGTCGTCAGTGGTATAAAGGAAGGGAGCCAACACCATTACATCAGTCATTCTTGCCGTGGAGCCTGAAGCAGAAGCAGTTCGCACGAGTGCCGGTTGGCCGCTACCTGGGTTTTCGTTTCCGAATTGAAGTCTTCTAAAACGAAGTACCCCATTGGGGATCCTTTTTTCTTGCACTAAGCGATATCAGAAAAAGTTAATGGTCTCGCCTGTGGAAAGCAAATACCCTACCAGGGCTTCCACTCTTATTGCTTCACTTGTCTTGGCCCAGACCACTACCTCCCTCGTTGTCACTTTTGTGCTCTTTTTAACGCCAGAGCTATTGGTCGTCGGGCCCTTTTTGTATCCAGATATTTTCATTTAGTCTTTGAATTCAGGTATGGCTTCAGTAAGCCATCCGACAGCAGATTGTCCGAAAAAGCGTAGTTAGAGACAGACCGCACAGGACCAAACCTTTCGATGACGCGTCTGTTAAGCTAGTCATCAGTCCTCCGGAACTCAGTGAGGTGCTTTTGCAGCCCCTGATGTCCACTTCAGTTAATTTGCATGCTGCTACCGAGACCCTTTTGGAGTCCGGTATACCGCAGAACTCTTCTTAGACCAAGGATCCTGCTGTCGTCTCTACCTTGGATCGGTCTGGAGCCGTTGTACAGGCACTGGCTTCCGAGGAAGTCCTGTGCAGCACTGAATCATGACATTAACAGACTTCTTTTGCAACAACCGTTCTTTTGAAAACAACCGAGTTCCTTAGGCCCAGGGGTTGAACCACTTCCAAGAAACTGACTACCGATTCTCAGATGCCTGCTCCCTTGCCTCGATCTCAAATGCTCAAAATGGCAGAAGACCTTATCATGCTGATTAGGGGAAGCCAAGCCACTCCCTCAAAAAGGAAAAGAGATCTGTCTCCAGTAGTTTTGTCTGAACAAGAGTCAGATGAGTCCGATGCATCTGACTATGAAGACGTGCAGCCCCTCTCCACATATGAGTATTCTTATCCAGAGGAATCCATACCTTCAGCCTCTCCCCCAGAGGATTTTTCCTTTGAGGAAACCCTGCATACCTTAAGGGAGCATTTCCAGTGGGAGAATCAAGACTTCCCTCAGTCTGAAAAGAGGTTCAGAATTCCTGGACCTTCCACAACACAGACCCTTAGCCATCCCCCTAGATCTTCATGTTTCCCTGTTGCAGTCATTACATTTAGGGTAATCTGCTGGCAGGTTGCCCTCAGTCAGCCTGATTAACAAAGTCTTGGGTCCTGCGTCGGTTGCTGTCCCTTTTTCCATGACGTCATCTCGTCAGCAGTATAAAACATGCAGCTGACACCATTTTCATCAGTCTTTCTTGCTGCGTGGTGCTCGAAGCAGAAGCATTTCGCAAGTGCCGATCAGCCGACTCCTGAAATTTGTGCTTTCGAGTTTCAGAACCGGAGTCTTCAGTCTAAAGCTAAGTACCCCATTGAGGAAACTTTTTCTTGCTCCTTACTGATGTCAGTAAAGGTTAATAATTGTATTACTTGTGGGAAGCAAATGCCTCATAAGGATTTTCATTTGTACTGTATTCCTTGCCTTGGCCCTGACCACAACATGCCTTGCTTTTGGTTTTGTGCTAAACGCGCACTATTAATCGTCTGTATATTTTTGCATCAAAATATTTTGGCTCAAGGTTTAACTGTCCAGAAATGTCGTCTGTTAGCAATCTGACTACCGGAATACACAAAAATACGCAAAGAAAAAGACAGACCATCGAGGTCCAAAACAGACTAAGCTTCTCCTAATCCAGTCGCCGGTACTCAGTGAGGCGCTTTCGCAGCCCTGATACCCGCTACTTTTGATTTGCAGGCCTCTATTGAGACCCATTCGGAGTCCAGTATGCCGTGAGACACTTTAAGTATTGATCCCCGCGGATGTCTCTACCTTAGATGAGTCCAGAGCCGCTGAGCAGGCACCAACTTCTGAGGGTGTTTTCAGGCCTAAAGATGTGTATATTAAACAGATGCCATCTTCAAAACCTAGATCAAAATCAACTTCTATGTCTAAAAAACCGATGCTTGGGCCACGTGCACAGGCCCCATGCCTAAAAAACAAATGATCAAAATGGCTGAGGATTTAATTACCTTGATCACAGGTTCCCATCCCCCTCCTGCTAAGAGGCCTAGGCAAGACACTGACTATGAATCATCAGATCAGGTTTCTCTTTCTTCTGATCAGGAATTATCTATTCCACCTTAAGAGGACTCTGATGCAGAAGATTCCATCCCTTCTGCTTCTCCTCCTGAGGAATTTTCTTTTTGAGAAACTTTGCATACCTTAAGGGAACACTTTCACTGGGAGAGTCAGGATTTCTCAGAATCTAAAAAGAGGCTTAGGGATTTCCTCCTTCCTCAGCATAGGCCTTTGGCTATACCTCCTGTTCTAGACATTGTTGATGTTTTCTCAGAATCCAGCATGGCTCCTGATTCCCTGCCTCCGACTCCTAGTAAGCCAGACAGATATTACAGGGTTCCTAACTCACACAAATTCCTCTTTAAAAACCCTACTGCTGACCCTGAAACCATTTCTCAGGGTCCCAAGGGCATTAAAGCTTCTACTGCTAAAAATCCTACCCCTTCTGATAGAGTCTCCAGGGCGCTGGATAGATGGGGTAAGAAGGTTTTACACGTCTGCAACCTTGGCAATCAGGGCTTTAAACTGTCAATTTCATAAGCTTAAATATCAGCAGCATGTCATGGGCTTACTTAAACAACAAATGATGTTGATTTCTGACTGTGTGGAAAATAGAGTTGCATGATTTATTGCATTCAGCTGAACAAGTTGGAAAGCATACTTTGCAATGTGGTTTTGATTCCTTGGAGTCCTCTTGCAGGGCCACTGTAACTGGGTCTGTGATATGAAGGCATGCTTGGCTCAAGGGGCAAAATCTGCCTGATCATGTTAAAGCAAAATTGTTGGATGCTCCTTTATAACAGGACAGTCTGTTTGGTAATAAGGCAGAAGAAGTTTTGAAAAAGATGGAAGATGCAGCTAAATCAATGCAAACTGTAAAATATTTACTATAAGTGCAGCCACCCAGGTTCAGTAGGCACTGGCCTACTAAGAATTGGCCCTTTCCAGTACCCACCAGAGCTGCTCAGGTCAAACCCAGACACTCCAAAGGTTCCAGGTTTCAGTCACAAGGAACTTGTAGAACAAAACAATGGGGTGCCTCCACCTCCAAATCTGGAAGTAACAAGGCACCTTCCTACGGTAGACAGTCTCAATGACTTTCCTCTGCAATCACCAAGCACTTATCTTTTGGCCGCCCCTTTGGCAAGTAATTACCCAGGACAAGTTGGTTTTAAATTTAGTATCACAGGGATACAGATTTCATTTCCACACATTGCCAATCCCAAACGGATGGCCATATCTGCCTCCAAATCAGTTCGCAGAGGCCCAGAAACAAGTTAATGTCCCTCATGATATGGGGGCTATTCAACCAGTACCAGAAAAGGGACAAGGTTTTTATTCAAGACTTTTCCTGGTACCCATTAAAGACAAATCATGACGTCCAATTCTGGACTTATCCATTCTAAATACACATCTGGACATTCCAAAATTCAAGATGCTGACTACAACAGTTAATGCCTATGCTAGGCAAGGATGCCTGGCTGGTAACTCTAGACTTGAGGCTTACCTGCATATCCCAATCAGGGAATCTTGCATAAGATACCTCTGCTTCAAAGCAGGCTATTTGCATTACCAGTTCTCTGCACTGCCTTTTGACTTATCTACTGCGCCCAGGGTCTTCACAAAGTGCCTGGCACCAGTAATTGCATTTTGCAGACAAAGAAACATTCAAATTTATCCTTACCTGGACGATTGTGTAATTCAGGCAGAAAACAAGGAGACACTTCTAAAACATCTGGCATTTGTAAAAAGGCTTCTAACTTATCTAGGGTACACCGTAAACAAAAATAAATCACAACTGGTACCCTCTCAAATAGTTACATTCCTGGGTGCAATCTTGAATACAACTGCCCAGATGACTTGCCTTACACCAGAAAAACAAATTCAATTAATGACTTACTTCAAACAAGTGGCCACAAAAACCCAGCTATCTGCAAGACAAATTCTGCAGGCCTTGGTGTTCATGGCTTCCTGCCTTGTAATAATTCCATATTCAAGACTGCATATGAGGAAACTTCAATGGTACCTAAAAAGCTTATGGAGTCAACGTTGTCACAGCCTGGAAACAATGATTCCTATCATTCCTTGCCTGCAGCAAGAGTTCCTATGGTGGGCAGAGGCCTGTCACCAAAACAAGGGACTGTCTTTCATTCCACCCCCTGCTACCCAAACCCTGACTACAGATGCATCAGGTTATGCTTGGGGGGGCGCATATAGCAGGGAGATGCATTCAGGGCCAATGGAGCGCAAATCAAATGCACCTACATATCAACCAGAAAGAGATGCTAGCTGTACAGAATGCTCTGACAGCCTTCAAGGACGATCTTCATCCATGACAACTACTGATAAAGACGGACAACACCACAGTAATGTGGTACATAAACAAGCAGGGGGTATCCAGTCCTACCCCCTTTGCAGACTAGCCATGGCTTTATGGAGCACGGCCTTGACTTATCAAATGCATCTACAAGCTCAATTCCTGCCAGGAAAGCAAAATACTCTGGCAGATGAACTAAGCAGAAATCTTATGGACCCACATGAATGGAAACTGGAGCCGCAAATCTTCAGCATGTTGGCACACGATTGGAGGAGCCCAGACATGGATCTTTTTGCCTCACCCCAAAACTATCAGTTGGACAAATTCTGCACAAGAATTCATCACAAAAAAACTTGGAAAGTGGATGCTCTATCCGTCAGCTGGAAAAAAACTATCAGTCTATGCCTTTCCCCCTCTGCCTCTGCTCTCCAAGGTCTTACTAAAAGTCAGACAAAAACAAAAATGATTCTGATTGCTCCAGACTGGTCTCGCCAACACTTTTACCTGCTCCTACGCAGTGTGTCACACCTTCCTTCGTGGTACCTGCCTCAGACACCTTATCTACTGTCTCAGCAGAACTATCAAATTCTGCACACACTGCTCCACACACTATATCTTGCAGCATGGCTAATCAGCTAATTTCACCAGTTACATCTCTCAGCAAACCTGCGATATGTCATTTTGGAGGCTAGAAGGCCTAGTACTAGAAAATCTTATGCTGATAAATGAAAAAGATTCTGTGCCTGAAACCAAGCACAAGGAATAAGCACAGCAATGCCCAATATTCCTCAGATTCTGCAATATTTAACTGAGATGCTTCACAAGGGCCTATCTTTCTCTTCCATAAAAATCCATGCCTCTGCCATTTCAGCTCATTACAACACAGAGCCCTCCCCTCTTTTCTCATCCCCTGCTAAAGAAGTATCTCAGAGGGGCCAAAAATTTAAGACCTCCCAGAAGAGCACCAACCTCTGCATGGGACCTCAATTTTGTGTTGGAAAAGCTCACCCTACCTCCTTTTGAGCCAGCTGCTACTGCAGACATAACATTTCTCTCTTGAAAGACAGCTTTTCTTTTAGCAGTCACTTCAGCTAGAAGGATTTCAGAACTACAAGCTCTCATGGCAGTGGAGCCTTTTATTATTTTTTACCCAGACAGGGTGGCGCTCAGGACCAATCCATCCTTTATGCCTAAAGTGGTATCTAGTGTGGCTCTTAATCAGACCATTCATCTTCCAACTTTTTTACCAAATCCACAGAACAAGGGTGATCGGATTCTGCATTCATTGGATGTACACAGACAACTAAGATTCTACTTAAACAGGACAAAATCTCTAAGGAAATCTGAGCAATTACTGGTGATATTTGCTGCAGGGGCAGCGGGAAAGGCTATTTCAAAGCAGACTATTTCAAAATGGATAAGCCATTGTATTCACTTCTGCTACATGCACCATGGTAAACCTGTTCCCAAGGGGATCCAGATCCCATTCCACCAGGGCTGCATCCACTTACTGCAGCCTTTCTCAGAGGGTTTTCTACCAGAGACATTCTAGAAGCTGCTACCTGGAACTCACTTCATACGTTCACCAAACATTACCATTTACCTCTCTTCTCTAAATCCAGAGCAGGCTTTGCCACTGCTGTCCTGCAGGGCCTTCTCGCTGCTCCTAATGCTGTATAATTCCATCCTCCCAACCATAGCTTTGGGATTCTACCCAAATGTAATGACTGCAGCAGTGAAACACGAAGAACATAGTACAGTTGTGTACACTTACCATAAATGTAGATGTTCGAGTGTATTCACTGTTGCAGTCCTGGTTACCCACCCGCCAGCCCCCTGTTTTTTTCTCTTACTATACCTCTTCTTTCTTTTACTATGCTCAAAAGCCTTTTTGGAGTATTTGCTTTTATTTGGAGGTATATTTGTTGTGTTCTAAATTACATGCATATATATTAATGCATACATACATATATATATATATATATATATATATATATATATATATAGCTATATCCCCATTTGGGGGGCACCTGACATCTGGGGCAAGAAAAACTGATGAAAATGGCGTTGGCTGCATGTTTCATACCCCTGACGTTATGGAAGAAGGGACAGCAACTGACGCAGGACCCAAGACTTTGTTTATCAGGCCGACTGAGGGCAACCTGCCAGCAGATTACCCTAAATGTAATGACTGCAAAAGTGAATACACTCGAACATCAACATTTATGGTAAGTGTACACAGCTGTACTTTCTGGATGTAGTGGATGATGTTTTCCTTGAATCCTGCTTAACTCCAGACGCCCTCCCTCTTGCTCCCAGACAACCAGACAGGTACTACAGAGTCCCTGACTCGCAAATATATCTCTTTAAAAGTCCAACAGCTGACTCTGAGGTCATTTCTCAAGGGCCAAAGGGGATTAAAGCAACCTCAGCTAAGAATTCCACCCCCTCAGACAGGGATTTCCGTGCACTGGATAGATGGGGTAAAAAAGAATACACCTCAGCTACTCTTGCTGTCAGGGCACTAAATTGTCAGTTCCATATGCTTAAATATCAGCAACATACCTTGGAACTCCTTAAAACATATCCTCCTTTCCTAAATGGGCAGAATCTAAAGATTTACAAGACTTACTGCATTCTGCAAGTCAAGTAACTAAACACACTTTGCACTGTGGTTTTGACGCCCTAGAAGCTTCTTGCAGGACAGCAGTCACTGGATCTGTCATCAGAAGACACGCATGGCGTAAGGAACAACCCCTGCCAGACAATGTCAAATCAAAATTGTTGGATGCACCCTTGCACAAAGGTAACTTATTTGGCACTAAAGCAGAAGAGATCTTAAAAAAGATGGAAGAAAAAGCAAAATCGATGCAGACAATTTTCTTACAGGTCCAGCCCCCTAGGTTCAGCAGGAATTTTCCCTCCAAATACTGGTCCTTTCCTGCTCCGTGTAAACATTCCCAGCCTAGGCCCCATGGAAACAGACCCCCCAGACAGCAGCCCCAGATCTAGCAGAGATCTAGGCAGTGGACTTCCTCCAGTTCAAAACCAGGGAGTTCTAAGCCACCCCCTTATGGTAAGAACTCACAATGACTCGCCTCTTCCCAACTTCGCCTCTGCCCACCATCACATACCTCTAGGAGGAAAACTCCTTTCTTTCAAGCACCTGGGCCACCATTACCAAGGACCAGTGGGTTCTGAACATTGTGTCTCAGGAGTACAAATACTCCTTCCATGCCCTTCCAACCCCAAAAGGGTTCCCAGACCTACCACCAAATCAGTGGGCAGAGGCTCAAAAGCAAATCCATTTCCTGCTCTCCTTGAGGGCAGTAGAGCACGTTCCTGCACAGCAGATATGCCAAGGTGTCTACTCCATACTTTTTCTAGTGCCCAGAAAAGAGGGCACCTGGCGCCCCATCCTTGATCTGTCCATTCTGAACACCTTCCTGGTTATCTCAAAATTCAAAATGCTCATCCTCCAGCAACTGCTACTCATGCTCTCCAAGGACGCCTGGGTAGCCACTTTGGTCCTAAAAGAGACCTAACTCCACATTCCTGTCAGGGAGTCTTGCAGAAGATATCTCCGCTTTAGGGCAGGATCTCAACACTTTCAGTTCTCTGCGCTTCCATTTGGCTTATCTACCGCTTCCAGAGTTTCACAAAATGCCTGGTTTTGGCCATTGCCTTTTGCAAACAAAGAAATATACAGATTTACCTCTACTTAGACTGACTAATTCAAGCAGACAGCCAGGAAAAGTTGCTCAAAGACCTGGCCTTTGTAAAAAAAAAAAAAAAAAAAAAAAAAAGAAATCCAAACAGGTACCCACTCAGAGGATAATCTTCCTGGGAGCAAGTCTGGACACAGCATCCCAGGTGGCATGCCTTACACCAGAGTAACAAATTGTCCTGTCAGCTTACTGTTCTCAACTGGCCACCAGGCCCCAGCTTTCTGCAAGGAAAATCCTGCAAGCCCTGGGGTTCGTGGCATCTTGCATACTCCTCATTCCATATGCCAGACTGCATATGAGGAAACTTCAGTGGTACCTAAAGAGCCTTTGGTGTCAACACCGTCAAGATCTAGAAACTCTTCTACTTGTTATGTCTTGCCTGAGGAAGGAATTTCTTTGGTGGGCAACAGCCTGCACCTATAACAAGGGACTGCCCTTCTCCCCATACCCCGCCACCCAGACCCTCACCACAGACTCATCAGACTACGGTTGGGGTGCTCACCTGGATGGCAGGTGCATACAGGGCCAATGGAGCCCACAGCAAATCCCCCTGCACATCAATTTAAAAAAATGTTGGCTGTGCAGCAGGCTTTGATAGCTTTCAAACCCCTTATCTCTCCAGGGGATTTCCTGATCAAAACAAACACCACCACTGTGATGTGGTACATCAACAAATGGGGAGGGACTCGCTCCTACCCACTGTTCAGGCTGACCATGACCCTTTGACTCACAGCCTCTTCCATGCAACTACACCTGTTAGCTCAATACCCTACCAGGCTTTCTAAACTCCCTCGCAGACCAATTAAGCAGAAAGCTTTTGGACCCACCCAAGTAGAAAGCTTTTGGACCCACCCAAGTGGCAGCTCAACAGAACCACCTTCTTCATAATGACTCAGAAATGGGGAACCCCGGAGGTAGACCTCTTTGCCTCCCACACCAACCATCAGCTTAGCAGCTTCGCATCAGGGAGCATCACTGCATGGCTTGAAAAGTGGATGCCCTGTCCTTCCCCTGGGTAAACCTATCGGTCTATGCCTTTTCTCCACTACCTCTCATCCCCAGGGTACTGCTCAAAATAAGGGAGGAAAAACCCAAGGGCCATTCTCACAGTTCCAGACTGGCCCAGACAGCTCTGGTACCCCTTGCTGCACAGCATGTCCCCACTGCCTCCATGGTATCTTCCTCAGATTCCAAACCTCCTAACCCAGAGGGAAGGGGAATTCATGCACCCCCAATTGCAGACACTCAAGTTGGCAGCTTGGCTTATCTCCTAACCTCTGACAAATCTGCCAACCTCATTAAACAGGTTCTGGATGTTATCCGAGAGGCCAGACGCCCTAGCACCAGAAAGTCTTATGCAGATAAATGGAAAAGTTTCTCTACCTGGATCCAGGCTAAGGGAGCCAATATGGCACAGCCCTCCATCCCTCTTATCCTGGATTACTTAGCTGACCTACTACGCAGTGGTCTCTCCTCCTCCTCTATAAAAATTCATGCCTCTGCTATTTCTGCTCATTTTCCCACTGAGCAGCCTCTTTTCTCACACGCTCTGATAAAACAGTTCCTCAGAGGGGCTAGCATCTTGAGGCCCCCCTAGAAGGGCACCAAAGCCAGCTTGGGACCTTAACTTTGTCTTGGAAAAGCTCACCCTGCCTCCTTTCGAGCCAGCTTCTTCTGCAGAGCCAACATTTCTCTCCTGGAAGACAGCCTTCCTCCTGGCCACTACTTCAGCCAGAAGAGTCTCCGAGCTGCAAGCACTCATGGCTGTGGAACCCTTCATCTTCCATGCAGACAGGGTATCCCTCAGAACTAATCCATACTTCATGCCCAAGGTGGTGTCCATTGTGGCTCTCAACCAATCCATTCATTTGCCCACCTTCTTTCCTAACACCCAAAACAAGGGTGAAAGGATTCTGCACTCTAGATGTGCACAGACAGCTCAGATACTATCTGGACAGGACTAAATACTTAGTCTGATCAATTGCTGATTAGCTTTGCTTCAGGGACAAAAGGCAAAGCCATCTCCAAGCAAACCATTTCCAAATGGATAGCACACTGCATCCATTTCTACTACAAACAGCATGGCAAGCCTCCCCCCAAGGGGGTCAGGACACACTCCACCAGAGCAGCCTCCACCTCTGCAGCTTTCCTCACAGGGGTGCCCACCAGGGACATCCTGGAGGCTGCCACCTGGACATCTGTTCACACTTTTACCAAACATTACCACCTGCCCCTCTCCTCCAAATCTAGGACAGGGTTTGCTTCTGCAGTCTTGCAGGGCATCCTAGCCAGCCCTTAGCTTCCTTGACTGCCTCCACCCATTTCCTCAGCTTTGGGAATCTACCCAAATGTGATGACTGCAACAGTGAAGACACTCGAACATCAACATTTATGGTAAGTGTACATAACTGTACTTTCTGCAGTATCTATCTGAGATTTTTTTCTTCAGGGTTTACATATACATCTTTCAAAGTACACATCTCTCTATTCCTGTCTGCCTAAGGACCTACCAATTACCTATAGCCAAACAATTTCAGAAGGTGTCCTCCATCACAAACTATTATAGACGCATATATCAGTAGCGTGGAATTTAGACTTTCTTCTTGTAGAAGACAGAGGTTAAAAATGTTGCACAGTGGAGACTTGAGTTTGGCTGGGTCTTGTAGTTTTTACTTGAATGGTTTGTGTGATCTTGTTGCCATTTGGTTTGGATGTTGTTTGGGATATTTTGCTGGCACCCTAGTGTTTATGGACATCAGGCTCAATTTTAATCTCTGTGTTTCTAAAGTATAGTCAAACAGTCTACTTAAGCTGCACTAACATGGAAAAAAAATGGCAGAAACATGTCTACAACTAGTGGAGTTTGGCTTTATTGGCCTGAATGCTCCTGCAAAGACTTGGAAAAGTAAACAGTCGCTTTCATTTAGAAGCCATGTAGCTGAAACACTGGTATGCCCTTAAGGGTTCATTTGCATATATCCCATGGACCTACACTGCTGAAGGTTAAGGGTATTACACGGTGTAGACTGTAGATTGGCTGGCCTGCTGTTGCAGTTTTTACTGAATTGTCTACTTAACCTTTTTTACCTTTTGTTTCTCAAGGCTCAGTTGAAGAACTAGCAATGAAAAGACATTGAGGGATAGGAATGACAGGAGTGATCCCTGACAAGGGACATCATTAGTTCCTCCTTCTGGTGGAGGAAAGAACTGAAAATGGAACAGGCATTCAACCCTTAATACTGGAGTATTCCAACATCCTTTTTGAGAGTAGGAATGATGCTGAAGTCTGAGAATTGGCTTGTATGTTAGACACAGCCTGTGACAGAGATCCCGTATATGTAACTGTAACGGCATAGTCAGCATGTAGTGTTAGGGTAAGTTAGCTGCACAGTTGTATATTTCTTTGGGGATAAACCAGGTACTCTTGTTTTCTTCACTAGGAGAACAACAGGAGATGAGAGAGCTTTTAATGTTCTGCATCATTAGCTGTGGACAAGAATTTATGACGACTGGTCAGCTTTTCATTTCCTTTGTCCTAGTGAGTTAGAGAGGTATTTACAATTGCAACACAACTTGCCCATCTAGATTTCCAGCTACATTTAATTTTCCATCAGATAGGAAACTGCCTTTTGAAAAATACTAAGGCAAAGTGCACTCCCGAAGCCTTCAATAATTTTCAGGAACATTACTGTTGCAGTTGTCTTCATTGCGATCACTTATTTACTTCTCATTTCACCAAGCATTATGTTGGCCATGAACACCAGGAGTTTGGTTTACTGTGGCATCCCTGTACTTTGGGACTCCTCGTTCCGAGCATTTAAACTTAGGCTACCATTTAGCTAGCTCTCTCCATTTTGGAAGTTGGTGCTTTGACTACAGCCTAACTGTGGAGGTTGTCTGGGGTAGCCGTTACTGTTAGGTAGTTTTAGTGTCAGTTGACATATAGGAGTGTTTCATGTTTGATGCATTGTAGATGTCCTCCCATCCCTTTTGTTATGGATCCAATCTGTCTTGCTTTAGCTTTTGGGTTTCCCTCCAAGTTGATAAAAGTATTTGCTTAACAGTTGCTCATTTAAAATGTAGTTTTTATAATGCAGATTTTCTAATGTATGTTTTATAATGCAGATTTTATAATGCAGATGTCCGTTAGTTTTTGATTTCTAGAAATGTTATTGGCTGGCAGTGATGTGACTTGCTTATTTATTTGGCACTGGACATTTCAATCTGCATCAACACCAAATGCTGGATATTTCAAGAAAGCTTGCCAAGTGATGGTTAGCGGAAGGGAAGGACTAAGCTAAAAAAATATTTTTTATAGGTATGATAAGGAAAAAAATGCATCTGGTATGTCCTTTTGTGGTATTTAGTGGAAGATAAGGACCTTGGTCTATAGTTTTACTCTGTCATGTTAGCCTGTTTTTGTGTAGTAGTAGACAGCAGCTGCAGACCAGTAAGTGACTTCAGTGACAAAATTGCGAGTAAAATTAGCTGCTGTTTTTTTAAATACTTTGTGCGTCTGGCATTCATTGTAGCACCAGACGTGCTACTGAAGGTGGTCTTTCAGGAAGCAATTTGCAGTGGTTAGTACACTTAAAATACATCTTTGTCCCTTCTTTCATTGCTTTTATTTACCAGGTTTGTCCGACTGATTTTAGTCAAAAACCCCTTTGCAGCCATTTGCCATTTCAAAAGTCAGAAGTACCATAAGAGTTGCATTTTTTTTAATAAAACTGGAGCATGGCATTGAGGGTTTCCACAAGTGCCTGTGCTTCAACCCTGAGACTTGCAGCTTGCATGAAAGAAGCTATTTTTATGACCAGTGCCTGGTATTAATCAAGAAGAAACTCCAAATGAGGATGCACGAAGGACCACTGCACGGCACAAACACATGTAGATCCACACAAAAGAAGCCAGCAGCTGTAGGTGTCAGCAACAATATTTTAATACATGAAACCCGAGGGAAAAATCCCTCAGATAACAAATATACAGACCGGTTTCGGCTCAACTGAGCCTTCCTCAGTGACAAAAATCTTTAATATCAAACATCAGCTCACAAAGCTTTCACACAAAATAAATATCAGTAAAAGACCAATCACATTACATAATCAACCTATCATAATTGCCAAATCACAATTGGTCATTAAGACCAGGTGGAAACATGGCCCCAAGTTTGATTATCCACTTCCTCTCTTTAGAAGTTAACAGTTCATGCCATTTTGTTTTCTCCTGACATTTACCCTTAATGTGGTCAATAATACAGAACATAAAATTAGCTGTGGTGTGTTTTAAACTGTGTTTGAACAATGCATTATTACTACGCTTATTCTTGATGTCACTCAAGTGTTCACCAATTCTAAGCCGAAATGCCCTAGATGTCTGGCCCACATAAAAGGCAGAACAGGTGCAGGTCACTAAATATATAACCCACCCAGAACTGCAATTAGCCCAAAAATTAATCTCAAAAATCTCAGGTGTATTTTGACTGCTAAATTCTCCAATACATGACACTTTATTACAAAATTTGCAGTGGCCACACGAAAAACATCCAACCACTGGAGCCCCTGTAAGAGTGGATTGAGTATATACTTTCGGGTTAGACCAAGACCTCTTATAATGACTCAAATAGGATCCAATAGTACGTCCCCTTCTAAAGGAAAATGAACATCTATCCCCAAGAACACTGTGCAATCTATTGTCAGCCAAAAGAACGTTCCAATGTCTATCAACAATTTTCATAAAACCTCGAGTATTGCGTCCATAAGAGGTAACCAACCTCAGTGGTTGTTGTAACCCATCACGATTGTGATCCTTGTAACGCAATAAATCTGTTCTCTGAAATTTAGAAGCCCACTGTTTGGCCATGTGTATAGTCCCGGAATGATATCCCCTATGCTTAAATCTGGCCACCAAATCATCACTGGTCTTTACATAAGACCCTTGATCGGAACAAATTCTCCTAGCTCGTAGAAATTGTGACTTAGGAATATTCCGGATGATATGTGGTGGGTGGAAGCTGGTAGCATGCAATAAAGAGTTGTACCCAGGAAATTTCCTGAATAGGGTAGAAGATAGAGTGTTATCCATATTTCTATGAATTTCAACATCCAAAAAAACTATATTGGACCTATCAAAACTGATCTTAAATTCTATACCCCATATGTTATTATTTAGATAATCAAGAAATTCCATAAGATATTGCTCATCAGCCCTCCACACCAACCAACAATCATCCAGATATCGACGCCACATATCCATTTCACACATGTAGATGTTATGGCTAACATCATAAATAATGATCTCCTCAATATACGCCATAAATAAATCTGCATAAATGGGTGCGAAAGAAGCACCCATAGCAGTTCCTTTAATTTGCCAGAAGCACTTATTCTGATAATAGAATATGTTGCTAGTTAGCACATATTCAGTGAGACAAACCAGGAAGGTATTAAAACCTGGTTTGTATAAATCAGATCTCACTAACCAATATTCTAGTGCTTGTAGGCCTGCCCAATGTGGGATGTTGGTATAAAGGGACGTAATATCAAGGGTACATAGTAGCCATTCTGGCTCCAATTGGATGTCACCAATAATCTCCAAAAACTGTGTGGTGTCCTGGATACGAGCTCTAATACATCCTAATAAAGGTTTCAAATAAAATGTCAGATATTCCGATAAGGGTTCCGTCAAGGACCCATGTCCAGACACAATCGGGCCAGGGGGATTGTTGACATTTTTATGTATTTTGGGGAGCATATAAAGAAATTGTTTTTGAGGGGATGACACCATCAGTTGTTCTTTAGTCGCCTGTTGGATAATACCCTCCTCTACTGCTGATGTTAAAAATTCATCAATCTTACGCTGTAAATTGGAGGTTGGATCCAAAGGCATGGCCATATAATGGTCTCTATTCCCCAACTGTCTCATGGCCTCTTGGTCATAAGAATCCTTGTTCTGAATCACCACCGCCCCACCTTTATCTGACTGAGTGATCACCACATTTTTATTCTTAACTAGCTCATCCAGACTACATATTTCATCCCTAGATAAATTGTTGTAAGACAGCGGAAAATCCTTATAGTGATAGTGTAGATCATATAAAACATTCTTTTGAAACACACCCACCAATTGAGACATAGGGGGATTGAAAGCCGATTTCTTAAATTTAAACTCATCAGATCTATGACCATCACTATCAGCAAACAGCAGTCTCAAATTCAATAGTCTGCAAAAGTTAACCACATCCAAGGCTAAAGACTGTTCAGGTACAAAAAAACCAGGGACAAAGTTTAACCCTTTATTTAATAATAAACCCTGTGTAGTGGTAAGTTCAATGGAAGAAATATTATGAACATTAGAAGAGAACGTTACTGTGCTGTCATCAGTTTCAATAAAGTATCCATGCTTTGCTTGGGCGTGTCCTTTCCTGTGTTTCCGCCCCCCTCGTCTGTAAGTGCGGCGGAAGGGTGTGACAAATTGTCACGTTTAGCATTAGGTAAAACATCAGACTGGTTCTCCTCAAATTCCCCTTCAGTATTGGATGAAAATTCATCACCTGAAGTAAAATTGGAAGATTCAGAGGTATTCTTAAGAATTGATTTGGGTCTTTTCCTTTTTGGAGTAGAAAATCGCTTGACACCCCTATCATGTTCGCCAGACATCCTAAACGAAACATTTTTAGAGCTATCAAAAGGTTTCCCTCGTTCATAGTCCCCAACATCTCGGAAGAATTTTTTAATCTTCCTTTCTTTAAGTACCAATTCCATCTTAGAAAGGTCAGACGTAAGTCTTTTGACCTGTGTAGAAAACGAATCACAAGTTTCAAACTTGCTGGAATCAGCACATATAGTTTCAAGATCTTTAACCCCTTTCTGAACTTTCCGTTCATAAAAAGCTGTTAGTGCGTCAACAAACTTAGAACTGGCCAACTGTTGGACCTGTCCCCAATCTTCCAACAGTTTATCATCAATATCAGAAACCAAGGGTTGAACCTTAACCCTAAGGCCCCGTGGGGTGATGTTTTTACGTTGATAAGCTTTAAATAAACGTAGGTGCCAAACATTAGTCCTAACCATACGCATGTTTTTGCTAAGTAAGCCAAAAAACACGTCACATTCACTATTGGATGCATTGGACGAAGGAACATGTGTAGAGCCCAATGGGCCTAAACCAAAAACTGATAGATCATCCATATCCGATGATAACCCCTGAATAAGGGGTGATAATGCCATAATTTTAACGCAAAGGACCTGTTCAGATACAACAAAATATTGACTATATATATATATATATATAAACATATATTCACTATACTTGACCACTAACACAATATAACCAACACACCAACAACACAATAATTGGGAAAATCCACCAGTATTGACCACAATACTTATTAAAACTAGGGTTCGGACCTGTTCATATGCAAAAACACCCACAAAGACCTAATACCATAACAGTCCTGAAAGCCCTAAATTCAGGCCTCACACTGTGTATAGGTGGGAAGAAATAAAAACCTTCATTAGTCCACACAAATACAATAAGCAGCTTGCTTTTATTTACCAGGTTTGTCCGACTGATTTTAGTCAAAAACCCCTTTGCAGCCATTTGCCATTTCAAAAGTCAGAAGTACCATAAGAGTTGCATTTTTTTTAATAAAACTGGAGCATGGCATTGAGGGTTTCCACAAGTGCCTGTGCTTCAACCCTGAGACTTGCAGCTTGCATGAAAGAAGCTATTTTTATGACCAGTGCCTGGTATTAATCAAGAAGGCCTAGTTAAGGGACCTGGCCAGAGCACTTATTGCACAGTCCCACGCAGGATCTTAAAAAGACAGAAAGCATGAGAACCAGTGCTCTTATCTTGCTTTGCTTCCAAGTCCGTCCAGTACATTCATGAAGGACTGCACGTCATAATTTGTGGAGGTTGAAATCCTGTTTTTCATCTGTAGACAGCTGTGAGGTTGATTGAAACAGCAAGCAAAACTGTCCACAAACAAGGAAGAGTGTTTTGTTTGAGCCCTTCAAATGGGTTTCTGGAAGCTAATGCTGACCCAGGGAATTTTTGTTTCTCCCACCATGAGGTTGACGTCTCATTTTAAAGCTTTGAGACAGTTTTCCAGGCAATCTCAAGTTTCTTATTGGGCAATCAACCTTCCCTCATCCAGTGCTATATTTTTTTTGCAGGTCTTTTCCATATATGTTGAAAAATAGTTGATCAGGTACAAGAATGCAATTCACCATTTGATGCTAGGCCCCTTGTTAGACATTTCAGGCTCTAGCACTGTGTTTTTCATATGCTCTGTGTTTGTGTATATGTATGTATTTGCCATTGCTTTCCGTGTTCTCTTGTCACATGGGCTGTGCCACTTCCCTTTACAGGAGAGTAGAAAGAGTTGCTGCACAGAAGGTAAGTTTCTTTTTCTCCATCTCTGTCCTCGACTTTTGCTGAATCTGAGGATAGAGGGTCCTGTTCTAGAAACATTTCTTTGAGAGTTCTGTGCTGATTTACTTCCTGCTCTCAGAACGACACAGGATCATGCAGTCGATTTTGGAGTAGTATTCTGTTTGTTCTGATAAAAACATTGTATAGCTTCTTTGCGGAGAGGCCTTTGATTACCCACAATTAGGAGTCTCTTGTTTTGGCTGTTTACCTTTGTCGCTTTAAGGTGTCTAGACTGTGGTTACACAACACTTGAGAACTCTTACCATTAATAGTCTCCTTTTCTTACTGAGCAGTGCAAGACATATAGCTGTGTTTATTTTGCTCAGCATAAGTGTTGCTGGCCACAGGCAATGCTCATCCCTTTTAACAGCCCCCCTCCCGATGCAGAGAGAGAGAGAGAGACGTGCTTTGGATGGGTTTAGCTGTTGGAGTCTTTCTATTCTCCCAGCCCTGAGAGCTGTTCATTTGTCATAGATATCTTTTTTTGTTGAATAAGCCATGGAAAAGCTTTCTGCTATGAAGGTCAGTTGGACATTGGAAATGCTTCTCAGCATCTAGTAAGATTTATGTGGCTTGTTCCATTAATTGCTGCAGATCCAGTGCTCAAGACTGTATCCTTTAGAAACTACATTTTCAGAGGCTTCATGGTTTATTCAGTCTTAATTTCGTAAGCGGCTGTGCAAAACCGTACTGTGCTTCCACAAGGGTGATATTTGGAAATATGTGCAACTTAAAAGTGTGCTTTTGTCTTAGTTGTTGCTACATCTGTTATTATGCAGTTTTTGTTATAGATTTATCCAGTGTCTGCTCCATCTGACTTCAACGTGTGGGTCTTTGGATCTGACTCTGATCCAACACTGGCCAATTCCATCAGACTTGGAACTCATTTACCTCCACCTCACTTGCCCCCCAAGTCCACGCTCCTCACCCTAATCCTCAGATCTAGTTGGTTGCCATTCAGGCTAGCAGCTCAATTCTGGCACAAGTTGAGGTCGCAGGATGCACATCTTAAATGTGTATATTGTCTGGGAGCATCACACCTGGAGTCCATATCCAGTATCTATGAGTGGTTTGGGTCCAGCTTTATCGAACATAGGGCAAAGTTGAACCTTGAAGGCCCTTCTCCACTTTGATTCTTTTGCTCCTTTTGCAACTTCTCCCTCAGTTCCGAAGGCCGAGTCCGAGAAGCACTGCCCGTGGGACTCCAGGCCTTCTAAAGGGATTGAAAGAGGTCCTCCTCTTCTGTCCGCAGTTCTTCCTGCTGTGGCTCACAGACCTGAGGATCCCATAACTTGTGGGTCCCCCTACTGCCCTGGCACTGACATTGGCTCCAACCCCTTGGAACTGATCTCCGTTGGTGCAGACAACCAGCAAAGGTCATTCTCCAGCTCCAAGCCTTCAGAGTCCCTTTCTCCAAAAAGGGACCCTTTCTGGTAGGACAGGTTACCACTTCTCGCCTAACACTCCCCCAGAGCTGTCACCGTACTCCTCCCCTTCCCCACCCTGGTTCTGAGCCTCTCCCGTTCGAATGTGGCAGATGAGGTCATCTTACTTCAAATGGCCCTCCAAGCCCCCATCAGTGGCATCTATCCAGTCATTGAGGTCTGTGTGCAGCATTAAAACTTCTGATTTGGATCAGCTGATGTCCTTTTAGCAGATGCAATCAGGCTTATCCTTTGGGTCTGGTACCAGGACCCTCTGCTCCTTTTTGTCTTCCTCCCTTGGCCCCTTTGGATCTGTGGTCTTTGGGCCCAACTGCTTTCCCACTCTCCTGGTCAGATCAGATGGTCTGGCCATCTTTGGTTCTGACTCATTCCTAGGTAGCATTAACTCTCGACTCCCTCAGGGCCTTCAAGACGTTGGAGCTGAGATTTCAGGGATGGGGTTTATCCCTGTCTTGGGATCGTCTGTTCCACCCAGGGCTTTGGCTTTGGATAGCTCTGCTCCAGTCTCATTGTCAGGGCTAGGTATTACTTTCTTGGGATCAGAGCTGTGTGTGATATCTTTGGGTGCTGGTACCCTCTCCCTCTAGAGGCCAGCTTCTGCTTCTACCCAAGACATTGTAGAGAGGATGTTCTCATCTCAGGAAAAGGGGAGTGTTTCTGTAGCTGGTGTCCTTTCCCCTTTCTCATGTCTGCCTTTAACCAATTATCAGACTATTTCTGGATAGCCTCTGTCAGTGGGTCTCCATGCTGCCCCCACCGCAGGGCTTTCCACCTCTTCCCCTTTCTCCCTGGCTTTGCTAGAGTGGGAGGTTTTAGGGAAACACCTTGACTCCCAAGAGGAGTTTCTCTGAGGATTGTGACCTTGAGGAAGGAGGGATGTACCCTAAGTCTTGTTAAGATGACACTCTTTTGGGGACTTATTAGAGCTGCTTTGGCAGTGTGGAGGCTGGACCACCAAAGCCCCCTCTTCAGAAAAGTCAGTATTTTTGGAGGCATTCGGTATAAGCCCACATGTGCCTTGGGTGGATCCCCCTCCAGACGCTCTTATACACCTGGTGTCTCACAGGGAGTGGACAGAACCTAACAGGGTGGAGCCTATCCCCATGAATTGGGGCAAGATTCCCTCCCACTCAAGTTGTGGACACGAAGTAATGAACTAATGCACAAAATAAAAAGTTGCCTTCCAGCAAAAAAGAAACCACCACCAGTATATCCAACAACTTTAATAAAACTTTGACGTTTCGGCCAAAGCCTTCAAGGAGTACAACACGAATTTAAAAACTTGCTCCATATATACACAGAAATACATCAATTAAAAAGTCATGCAGTTAGACATACTCTCTAATTACAGTCTTCATTAAATCTCCTTGGAGACATGGTGTCAAATTTTAAAATAAGTAGATTCTTTTAAAAGCAACTGTTTCTTGATATCAAACAACAAATCTAGATATTTGTATTTTTTCCAAAACAGTGCCTTGAAGCCCTGTACTTTCTCCATCATGAAACAAACTAAAATGTTCAGCTATAGAGCTCTCTGCTTTATTATTAGTAATATCCCTCATATGCTCTAAAATTCTTGTTTTAAAACACCTTTTAGTTTATCCAGTATAAAATCTGATGTCCTTCAAGGATGCATCTGCAGTCCTAACAAATGGGTTGTCCTGTCGTCAGGCAGCCCTTTGGTCGGCCGGATTCCAAAGTCTGGGTCTGGCCTCGGCTGGTGTCGCACTTCACCCGACGTCATCTCTGCTGGTCTTCGGGTATAAAGGCATCAGCCGACGCCATTTTCCTCAGTCTTTCTTGCCGTGGCGCCGAAGCAGAAGCTGTTCGCAAGTGCCGGTCGGTCAGATCCAGAGATTACTACTGCGAATACTACTTCAAGACTTCTAAAAGCTAAGTACCCGTTGGGGACTCTTTCTTGCCTCAGCCGATGTCAGAAAAAGTAAATAACTGTTTAACTTGTGGGAAACAAATACCTCATAAAGATTTCCACTCTTACTGCTTACCTTGTTTAGGCCCAGACCACGACGTAGCAGCCTGTTTAGCCTGTGCTTCCTTCAACCGAACGCTTAGGCGTCGGTCGGAGTTTGCAGAACAGTTTTTCGGCTCAGATTTTGCGTACATTATGCCGTCGGATCCTCCGACTTCTCAAATTGTTAAAAAACGCAAAGAAAAAGACCGACACTCGCGGTCCGCGGTTTCGGCCGAAACCGTGGTTAAGCAAACCGTGAGTGTCTCGGTTTCAGCCGAAACCGAGCAAACGGGTCAATCTTCAGCCGAATCCATGACTACTACCGAGGCTCCTGCTACCCTAGTTGAATCGGCCTCTGAAGTTTTGCCTACTAATGTGGTCCCTCTAGAATTATCGGACACCATCCCTTTGGATGTCTCTACCCCAGCACGTGGTGCTGCTAGGCCTCCTGCAGCCATGTCTATTAAGGCCTTTGCCAGGGCTAAAGCAGCCAAAACTGCTAAATCAGTGCCTGTTAAGCCCCCCTCACACATGCCCAGTTCCAGTTCTCAAATGCTTACTCTGGCAGAGGATCTCATCTCTTTAATAAGGGGATCCCAATCTCACCCAGACAGGGCCTCTCAGCCTCCAGAAAAGAGACCTAGAGCAGAGCCCCCAGAGCCAGTGTCTTCAGATGATTCTTCTTATGATTCAGACATTACAGACCATCCAGAGGCTCCTTTTTCTACTTATGAAGATTCCGATGCTGAAGAATCTATTCCTTCTGCCTCTCCACCAGAGGAATTTTCCTTTGGGGAAACCTTACATGCCATGAGAGAGCAATTCCAATGGCAGGGACAAGATTTCTCAGATTCAAGAAAAAGGCTTAGGACCTTTCTACACTTACCGCAACATAGGCCCTTAGCTATACCTCCAGTTCTGCCTGTTGTGGATGATGCATTTAATGGTGTTTGCACTGCTCCTGATACCTTACCTCCAGCCCCTGCCAAACCCGATAGGTTTTACAGGGTACCGGACACTCATCACCACCTATACAAGGCCCCACTTGCAGATCCTGAGACTATCTCCCAGGGGCCTAAGGCAGTAGCTTCGACCTCAGCAAAACCCTCTCCCTTCTGAAAGGGAATCCAGGTCCTTAGAGAGATGGGGTAAAAAGTTTACACCTCTGCTACTCTCTCAGCTAGAGCTTTGAACTGTCAGTTTCATATGATCCAATACCAAGAGTTTATGCTTGATCAGTTAACTAAGAAACTGTCCTCTGATGATTCCTTAGATAAGAAATATGTTTTAGAAATGGTGAATAACATTCAGCAGGTTAGTAACCATTCTTTAAAATGTGGCTATGATGCACTGGAGGCTTCATTTAGATCAGCCATGACTGGCACAGTTATAAGAAGGCATGCATGGTTGAAAGAACAGGTCTTGCCGGATCATGTTAAAGCAAAGCTGTTAGATGCTCCTATGGATAAGGCCAGTCTATTTGGTTCTCCTGCTCAGCAAGTAATGAAGAAAATGGAAGAGAAGGCAAAATCTGTACAAACAGTTAAAGATTTCTTACAGGTTCAGCCCCCAAGGTTTAGCAGGAACTGGCCTTCCAAAAATTGGTCCTTTCCAGACTCCTCTAAGTCTCAGAGTGGCAGGAATAGGCGTTCCAGAGGCAGAAATCAATCCAGAGGAGGTGCCTACAGAGGACGCCAGTGGCAAGGCAATAACCAGCGAGGCACAGACACAACCACTGCCACTGCAACAGGACAATCACAGTGACTTGGCTCTGACACCGCCTACCAGGGAACAAATAGCAGCACCCTTAGGCGGAAAGTTAGCCTTATTTTCAAAAAATTGGCACTATATCACAAAAGACAAGTGGATTTTGCAGACTATAGACCAAGGCTACAGGTTTCATTTCCACACTTCACCAGTAAAAAGAGGAATGCCAAACCTACCTCCAAATCAGAAAACAGAAGCTCTAAAACAGATAGCTCAATTAACAAAGATGACAGCTGTGGAAAGAGTACCACCAACAGAACAGGGCAAAGGATTCTACTCCAGACTCTTCCTAGTACCAAGAAAAGAGAAAAGTTGGAGACCTATTCTCGACCTGTCCGCCTTAAACACATTCATCATTGTTCCAAAATTCAAAATGCTGACCCTACAGCAACTTCTTCCCATGCTGGGCAAGGAGTGTCGGCTGGTAACTCTAGATCTCAAGGAGGCATACCTGCACGTCCCCATACGACCAAATTGCAGAAGATACCTCAGATTTCTTGCAGGATCAGAGCATTATCAATTCTCAGCATTGCCCTTTGGCTTATCTACTGCCCAGAGTATTCACAAAATGCCTGGCATCAGTAATCGCTCATTGCAGGCTACAGGGAATCCAAATTTATCCATACCTGGACGACTGCCTGATACAAGCGGACAACAAAAGCAAGCTGACAAAAGACTTACAAAGAGTCATTTGCTTACTACAACCCTGGGATACACAGTCAATTAAAAAGTCAAGACTAATACCATCCCAAACAAGAACATTCTTGGGTGCAGAATTGGACACAGTAAAACAGATGGCATTCCTAACTGCAGAAAAACAAGAACAACTCCCTCTTTACTTCTTGGCATTAACAAAGCAGAACAAACTAACAGCAAGGAAAGTACTGCAGGCCTTGGGCTTCATGGCATCATGCATAATCCTGGTCCCCATGCCAGACTACATATGAGAAACTACAGTGGTACCTAAAGAATTTATGGTCTCAACACAGGCACAGCTTAGAAACCGAAATACCACTAATCCCATGCCTGAAACAAGAGTTCCTATGGTGGGCTCAAGCATGCCAGTCAAACCCAGGCTTGCCCTTCCACAGCTTCCAAGCAAGCCAAACCATCACAACGGACGCCTCAGACCTAGGTTGGGGGGCCCACATGCTAGACAAATGCATACAAGGATTATGGACCCCAGATCAACTGCACCTGCACATAAATCGAAAAGAAATGCTGGCAGTAAAACTAGCAATCCAGAATTTCAGACCATTCCTCAAAGAAGGCCATTTGATGATAAGGACAGACAGCACCACAGTCATGTGGTACATCAACAAACAGGGAGGCACTCATTCATACCCCCTATGCCGAATGACTCTGGACCTATGGAATATGGCTCTGAGCTACAACATTCAGTTACAGGCAATATTTGTACCGGGAAAAGAAAACATCCTAGCAGACATGTTAAGCAGAACTACCTCGGATGCTCACGAATGGATGCTACACCCGGACATCTTCAAGGCCATCACACAGAAATGGGGAATGCCACAAATAGACCTATTTGCATCCCCACTCAATCACCAGCTCAAGAAATTCTGCACAAGGACATACCACCCACTTGCATAGAAGGTGGACTCTCTATCCTTCAGTTGGAAAGGCCTGACAGCATATGCATTTCCACCTCTTCCTTTGATGCACAAGGTACTACTGAAAATCAAAGAGGAGCGTCCAAGGATAATTCTGATAGCTCCAAATTGGCCAAGACAACACTGGTATCCATTGCTGAGGAGCATGTCTCGGAAGAGAACGTGGACACTACCCCTGATGCCTTTGATGTTAACTCAGAACGACTACAACATCATGCATCCAAATCTAAAAACTCTGCAACTAACTGCCTGGAACATTACATAACAGCAACTAACCCAGATTTATCCCAAAGGGTTAAAGACATTATCCTGGAGTCCCGCAGACCTTCTACAAGAAGGAACTATGCAGGGAAATGGAAAAGGTTTGTTATTTGGAGCACTGAAAGAGGAAAAGATGTGTCAAAGATAGATATTGCCAACATCCTGGAGTATTTGGCAGAGCTTCTCCATACAGGCCTGTCCTATTCCTCCATCAAGATACATGCATCAGCTATTTCTGCAGAATACAGCTTTGATCCCCCTGTCTTCTCACATCCTCTACTCAGGCAGTTCCTCAGAGGAATCAAGAATGTAAAACCTCCTAGGAAACCACCATTACCAGCATGGGACTTGAACTTTGTGCTAGAAAAATTGATACTCCCTCCATTCGAACCAGCAGCAACAGCAGATCTTCAACACCTATCCTGGAAAACTGCTTTCCTACTAGCAATTACTTCAGCAAGAAGGGTTTCGGAACTACAGGCCTTAATGGCAGTACAACCCTTCCTAATCTTCCATCAAGATAGAGTATCCATGAGAACTAATCCTACATTTATGCCTAAGGTGGTATCCAGAGTGTCTCTAAACCAGGCAATCCACCTACCTACCTTCTTTCCCAATCCACAGAACAGGGGGAAAAGACTGCTGCATACCTTGGATGTACATAGACAGTTGCGCTACTACCTGGACAGAACCAAGGGCAATAGAAAAACTGACCAGCTTCTAGTAGCCTATGCAACAGGAAGGGAAGGAAAAGCAATTTCCAAACAGACAATCTCCAAGTGGATAGGAAATTGCATAAGATTCTGTTACTCCTACCATGGAAAGCCAATTCCACGGAACATAAGACCTCACTCTACAAGGGCTACAGCCACTACCCCAGCTTTCTTACGAGGAGTGGCTACCAAGGACATTATTGAGGCGGCTACTTGGACCTCCGTGCATACATTTGCCAAGCATTATGACTTACCTCTATACTCTAGATCCCGAGCAGGGTTTGCCACTGCTGTATTGCAAGGGATCCTAACTACACCATAATTCTTCTTCCTCCTCCCCTAGTTTGGCTATGGTATTCTACCCATTTGTTAGGACTGCAGATGCATCCTTGAAGGACATAGTACAGTTTTGTACCTACCATAAATGTAGATGTCGAACAGGATAGCATCTGCAGTCAGGATTACCCACCCTCCTTCCCCTCTGTGGTATTCCTAGGGTATTTACCCTCCTAATAGCTAGCTGGGGGGGGATCTCGTGTGGTGTATTTGTTTGTATATATGTACATACATGCTTATTTTTTGTGTTTGCCTACCTTTTTTTTGGAAACATTGGCATTTACCCAAAATTTAGTTTTCCAAGAGGGCAACTGGCGTCTGGGGCAAGAAACACTGAGGAAAATGGCGTCGGCTGATGCCTTTATACCCGAAGACCAGCAGAGATGACGTCGGGTGAAGTGCGACACCAGCCGAGGCCAGACCCAGACTTTGGAATCCGGCCGACCGAAGGGCTGACTGATGACAGGACAACCCATTTGTTAGGACTGCAGATGCTATCCTGTTCGGACATCTACATTTATGGTAGGTACAAAACTGTACTTTGCAAGGACATCTCAAGGCATATATAACACCTTCAGTATTGCAAGTAAAATGGGCACAAGTTCTAAAAGAAACATTATTTATTCTAGGATAAGTTTTTATTACATACTTGCAAGCCTTGCACTTGCCACAAGCAAATGTACCACACATTGTTAAACTATATGGTATATTGGGGAGTGGAATACTGAATTTACCTCTTACCAAAAAATTCTTATACTTTTTCCTTTTCTGTAGGAAAATGCTAGTTCTTTGTTCAACCACTCTGAAGCATCCCTTGAAGATGTCATATATTTCCAGAAATATCTAACTTGATCTATTATTTTGGGACTAAGGCAACTATATGTTGCAACAAAAATATATTGTCATTTGTCTCTTTCTTATGCACAGTCCCAGTGTATTGTCCATCCTGGTTACTTTTCTGCTGTCCATTAACTCTGTATATGAATTTCTGCCAGCTGTCATGTATTGTCTTCATATTATAGCCCCTATTTTTAAACATGTCTGTTTTTAAAATGTGGATGGCAGCATCTGAAGTAGTTTACTTCATTTGATGTTCAACTTGTGGGAATATGGATCCGCATTGGATCCGAGCTGCAAAGATTACTAGCATCAGCTCCGAGCTCCAGAATCCTCCCCTTACCTATAATACACCTCCCCTGCCTTCCATTCCCAGATCTCGTTTGCCACAATTTGTGAAACATCATGTCTCGAGTCCAGCTAGCAGGGTGTTTTTGACTGTAAGTTTTCAAAAAATTTCTGTTGATTTTAGCCGTTTAGGATTAGTATAGGTACCCTGTCTCCCCTCCCATCTCTTTGGCGTTGTGTGTAGGTTTGTAGTATTAGTTTAGTTTGTGGTGCCCCTCCCCCCCCTTAGTCAGTCTAGTGTGGTGAGTTGGTGTGTTAGTGCACAAAAATAAAGTTTTTGACTGTTTCCTTCACTTTATTCTTTAAGCATGGCGGAAAAGCTTTTAAGCGTTGCACAGTGTGTGGCCATAAACTTTCCCCAGCAGATGGCCACACTCTGTGTGTATTGTGCTTAGGTGTGGCTCACCTGAATGTGGATTGCTCCATTTGTGCAGGGTTCAACCCCGAGCCTTGAAGGATAGAAAGGCAAGTTGGCCCTCAAAGGTCTTCTGCCTGCCACTGAACCTCCCTCCTCGTCCTAGGCTTCGGTCACAGCGGCAGCTGTGACTGCCTCTCCTGCTTCTCTGCCTCTGACCTACCCTTCCTCCCAGGCTGGGACTCAAACTCCTGCATCTAAGCCTGTGGTAGTGGAGCAGAGGAGAGGTAGAAAGTGGGAGAGAGAGTCAGGGACGAAGGAGAAGAGTAAGAGGTCCCCGGTCTGCTCGGATCCATGACTCCCCTTGGCTCCAGTCTCCGAGGTTCTCCCTGGAGCCGGAGGAGGCACGTCCTGTCTCCCGGTCCTCGGCTCCCCGACCGGCCAGGTCAAGAGTCCATGGCCTCGTCTCGGTCGGCCTGTTTATCGGACATGGATCTGGATAAGAGGAGGTGCTTTATCCGTACACAGATCCAGATAGGGGTCTTGCCAGCCCCTCCCCCGAATGGGGGAGCTCGCTTCCTTTATTTTTTTCAGCCCATTGCTCCTTCCCCGATCTGACCTTCGGCTTCAGAGTTCTCAGATCCGAGGTTGGCCTTGGGGTGTCGGTGCCGACAGTCCTCGCTTCCTCGATGCTGGCAGCTGCCTGGAGCATCTCGGATCTGACTAGTTCGGATCTGAGCAGCTCTCGGAGCCAGAGCCTGGGTATCAGATCCGAGGGAGTGGAGCCTTTACCGTCGGCTCTGACATTGTCGGCCCAGGTTACCTCCCACTGGGCTCTGTCCACTTCGGGTCTGGCTCCGATTTTCGCATTGGACCCAGGGAGACCGGCCACCTTATTGGCTTCCCAGGAGGTCTGCTCTCCATTGTTCGATGTGGTAGAACAGGTCCCCTCCATCAGAGGCCCCTGACTGCCTCCTCAGGCTCCGCCCAGACCCCCTCGGCTCTGTCTATGGTCCCCGTTGTCTTGCCAGAATGACAGCCATGCCCAAAGAGCCCCAGACAGTTCCCCCATAGGAACAGATGGCTTGCGAGCTCTCCCCGGAGAGAACCACAGGAGATGTGCCTTGCAAGCATACATGCAAGAGGAGGCACTTGGACTCCCCCGAGTCGCTAACCGAGGACACAGATTTAGATGAGGGGGAGGGTTCCCCAACGTCACCTCCCGACAATGTCTCCTTTGGAGACATCATGGAGATTTTGCGCCAGCGGGGAGGTTGGTCTTGCCCCCAAGCCCTCCTCTGATGAGTGCATTTCTGGACGCTTTCGGCACAAGCCCATCTACATCTTGGGTGTCCCCCTCCCGCAAATGCTTTAGTGGATTTGATTACCTCCTGGGAGTGGAAGGAACCAGATACCGTGGAGCTGATCCCAAAGCGCCCTGATAAGGTTTTAAGTCCCCTATTGACGGACCTTCCTGGAACAAGGGCTCCTCAGTGTACGCCATGGTGGTAGCAGCAGCCCTGAAGAGAGAACTATCTCAGGAAAGGTCCTCTGTCCACCCTCCAGACAGTCTCAGATGATGGACCGCCTAGGGAAGTGGGTGAATGCTTCAGCTACTTTTTCAATACGGGTGCTGAACTACTTAGCCCATGTCACGAGACTCCCAACGCGACCTGGTGAAGGAGCCGGAGGAGTCTCCACCGAAGTCCATGTTGCAGGAGGACAAGGCTTCGTTCTTCGTGAAAATAGCCACTCTGTGTGCAGTATGTAATACGTCCATGCGACTTCTCTCTCCCATGCTACGGAAGGAGCGGCTGGGTCCGGCGTGTCCATGAGGCTCAGGTTGTGCCAATTTACTGAACCCTTTAAGGCGTCCTTTGCCAATGCCCCTTATGATGGCTCGACTCTGTTTGGTAAGACTGTCAGAGACACTAGTCCAAAGTGAGGAGGACGTGAAGAACACTCTCTGCCATCCGGATCTGCTTCTCTAACCCTCAAAGGTCCTTTTCCCAGAACCAGAGAGGGCAAAAGAAGATGTGGTTCCGGAAGTCTCAGTATTCCCGGGACACTCTGGGCTCTTCCCGTAGAGGCAGAGGGGGATAGAATGGATGCCATCCCAAAGGCCGAGGGGAGTCCGCAAAACTTTGGGTCTCGGGAACCCTTCTCAGACAGACCTAGGCAGCAACCCTGAGAGGTTGCCCGACTGCTCTACTCTGGAGGCAGTCGGGAGACGATTCTCCTTGCACCCAGTGGCATGGGAGTCCATAACGGACCACTGGGTGCTTCAAATCATATCCAGAGGATATTCTGTCCCCCTTTGTGGGTTCCCCCATATCTCTCAAACACCTCCCAGACGTTCCACCCATGCAAAGGAGAGGCACCAACACAGGAAATTTCCAAGCTGCTAGGAAAACGAGCCATCAAAACCGTCCCCCCAGATCAGTCCGGATTGGGTTTCTACTCCAGGTTCTTTTTGGTGCCAAAGAAAACTGGGGACGTAAGGCCCATTCTGGACCTCTCTACCCTGAACAAGTCAGTTGCCAAGGAAAAGTTCTGGATGGTCAAACTACAGTCCTTCAACCCGTACCTGCAAGAGAGCGACTGGATGTGCTCGTTAGATTTCCAGGATGCCTGCTATCACATAAAAATGCACAGAAGCTCCAGGAGGTTATTCTGCTTCCGGCTAGGGGCCAGTCATTATCAGTTTCGAGCCCTACCCTTTTGGTTTCACCTCAGCCCCCCGGATGTTTACCAAAGTGATGGTAGTGGTACCGGCTCACCTGAGGCTTCAGGGGATTCAGGTCTATCCGTACCTGGACGATTGACTCCTCACTGCTCCCACCAGGTGTCTACTTTCCCAAATCAGGGACTACTTTCTGACACTTGCCCTGAGTTTGGATATCACAATCAGCACATCCAAATCTCTACTAGAGCCTGTACAGGTGATGGACTACATTGGTGCCAGGATAGACACATTCCACTGCAAAGTTTTCCTGACCTTGGAGAGAGTTCAAAACCTCAGGATGCATGTCTCCCTAATTTGCCATTCTCACCCCCCCCCCTCTCGACAGCAGAATCAGTGTTGAGGGCCCTAGGCTCGATGGCGGCGACCATAACTCTCTTTCCATGTGCTCGGTTACACATACGGATTCTTATAGGTAGGTGCCCTAGGGCCTATACAAGCCTAGCCAAAAAGGTACCCTGGCTTTCGCCACCCAAGAAAATTATTTTCCTGTACCCCTGTCAAGCAGAACCACAGAAGTGATCCCCGGGGTGAATTTCCTATTACCTATCCAATCATCAAGATTTTTCTTGAAGAGTGCTAATGAGGAGCTCTGTTTGACATAGGTAGTTTGTTCCAGAGTATGGGAAGTCTCTGGGACAGGAATCCATCCCTCCAGCATGTTCTGTTTATTGTGGTGACAAGGTTTAGGACCCTAGAGCGTGTAGCTCAGAGGGATTGGGATTTCTTTAACTGGAGCATGTCCAACAGCTCTGGGTTTGACATAGTTTTGTATGTTAGGCAGAGATCGCCTCTGAGTAGGCGATAGATGACAGAGTAAAGCTGGAGTTTTTTGAGGCGGTCTGCGTAAGGCATCTGTTTGAGGCCAGTAATCCTCTTTGTGAGGTGTTTTTGCGGCCTTTCCAGTTGTAGATGTCTTGTGAGGTACATACCAAAAGGGGCTTTGTACTATATAATGGGTCTAATGAGTGATGAGTAGAAGGGAACAATTACCTCTTTTTTTCTGGATGAGAAACCTTTTGTGATGAGGTGTGCCACGTAGGATTTCCTGACCATTGTGGCGATGTGATTATCAAAGGAGAGACTACTGTCCACCTGTGTCCCAAGGTCTGATATCACACTTTCAGTATTAAGTAGACTACCGCCTATGTGGTAGTTCATGGGTACAGAGTTTGTACCAAAGGGGATGACAATGCACTTTTTGGCATTGAGCTTGAGACCATGTCTTTGACACCAGGCAGCTGTCTCAGTGAGGCCCTTTTGTAAGATGTCCGCATCGTTAGGAATTTCGATTATGGCTCCTAGTTTGCAGTCATCTGCGAATTTAGTTAGCCAAAGACCTTCTGTGTTAGCCTGTACTTCAGGGAAGTAGATACCAAACAGGAGAGGACCCAGGACTGAACCCTGTGGTACTCCACTTGTCACTGGTCCGAAGTCTGATTTGGAGTCTTCTACTTTCACAGTGTGGGTTCTGTCAGTAAGCCAATTGGCAACCCATCTTGTGACAGGGATTTATACCTAGTTTAGTGAGTTTATCTATAATTCCAGAGTGGGGGATGGTGTCGAATGCCTTGGCGAGATGTAGATAGGCTGTGTGAACCACCTTACCCTCCTCTATGGCTTTGGTGACTACTTCAAAGAAGTCTGTCAGATTTAGGAGACATGGTCTGCCTTTTACAAACCCAGACTGTGTGGGGTCCAGAGTTTGGAGATCTTCAATGTCTTTTTTTATGAGTTCCATGATGATACTTTCCATGGCCTTGCAGACGAGGCTCGTCAGGCTAATGGGGCGGTAGTTCCCAGGATCTGTTGTGCCACCCCCCCCCCCCTTTGTGGAGTGGGATAACTGCCGCAGTGTGCCATTCAATGTGCACAAAGCCTGAGGTGAGGCTATGATTGAACATGGTACTTAGGTGGGGTGCCAGTTCATTCTGTAGTTCATGTAGAAGGCAGCCTGGGATGTTGTCAGGTCCCATGGATGCTGTGTTCTTGGCTTTGGAGAGTGAGGTTTTCACCTGTGCAGCCGTGATTACAGGAACTTTGCATTCTTCTGGTATAAAGATGGGCCATTTAGGGGGTGAGAGGGGGGTAAAGTTAGCACTGAACCTATCTGCCAGGTTGTTGGCAATATCAGTTGGTTCTGTATATTTAGTGTCATTGTGCTGTAACTCAGAGTAGATGTTCTTCGTGTTTCACTGTTGCAGTCATTACATTTGGGTTATCTTGCTGGCAGGTTGCCCTCAGTCGGCCTGAATTCCAAAGTCTTGGGTCCTCTGTCGGTTGCTGTCGCTTCATCCCTGACGTCAGGGGTATGAAAGATTCAGCCGACGCCATTTTATTCAGTCTTTCTTGCCGCGCGGTGCCTGAAGCAGAAGCAGTTCGCAAGTGCCGGTCGGCCGACTCATGAGATTTTCGTGTTCGAGTTTCAGATCCGAAGTCTTCATTAAAAGCCAAGTACCCCATTGGGGAAACTTTTTTTCTTGCACCAGACCGATGTCAGAAAAAGTTAATAACTGCATGTCTTGTGGGAAGCTAATACCTCATAAGGACTTTCATTCTTATTGTATTCCTTGCCTAGGCCCTGACCACGACGTTGCTAGTTGTGGGTTTTGTGCTAGATTTAACCAACGCACTATTAAGCGTCTGTACGATTTTGCATTAAGATATTTTGGGCTAAAATTTAATTATACAGTGCCGTCGGATAGCCATCCGACTACCAGAGTTCACAAAAAACGAAAAGAAAAAGGCAACTGAGGCCCAAAACCGACGACAAAGCTTCTCCTAAGCAAGTCACAGGTTCGCCAGTCCTCAGTGAGGCGCTTTCGCAGCCCCTGATGCCCACTACTTTAGAGTCGCAGGCCGCTACTGACTCCCACGGGGAGTCAGCCAGACCGCTGGAAACTCAAGGTTTTGGAGCCTCTGATATAATTCCCTCAGATGGGTCCGGAGCCGCTGAGCAGGCATCGGCTTCTGAAGGTGTATTCAGACCCAAACAATTGTATATTAAACCGACTTCAAAGGCGAAGGCTAAAACACCTTTAAAGGCAAAGAAACGAGTTCAACAGCCACAAGGACAGGCCTCCATGCCTAAAAAACAGATGCTCAAAATGGCCGAAGACTTAATTACCTTGATCAGGGGTTCCCACCCCCTTCCTGATAAGAGGCCTAGGCAAGAGACAGACTATGAATCTTCAGATCAGGTTTCCATTTCTTCTGATCAGGAATATTCTCTCCCCCCCTATGAGGATTCTGATGCTGAAGAGTCAATTCCTTCAGCTTCTCCTCTTGAGGACTACTCTTTTTGGGGAAACCTTGCATACCATGAGGGAACATTTCCACTGGGAGAGCCAAGATTTTTCAGAATCTAAGAAAAGGCTCAGAGACTTCCTACTACTACCTCAACACAGGCCTCTAGCTATTCCACCTGTGTTAGACATTGTAGATGTGTTCTCGGAGTCTAGTCTGACCCCTGACTCTTTACCTCCATCTCCTGTTAAGCCGGACAAATACTACAGGGTCCCTGACTCTCATAAATTCCTTTTCAAAAACCCTTCTGCAGACTCAAACTATTTCACAGTGTCCAAAAGGGGTCAAGGCTTCTACTGCAAAAAACCCTACCCCCTCTGAGAGGGATTCTAGGGCACTGGATAAATGGAGAAAAAAGATTTACACATCTGCTACTTTGGCTATAAGGGCTTTAAATTGTCAGTTTCATATGCTCAAATATCAGCAGTATGTCATGACACTGCTTAAACAAAAAATGATGACAAATTCTGAATGTGCAGAAAACAAAGAAATGCAGGATTTATTGTATGCAGCTGAGCAAGTTGGAAAGTATACTTTGCAATGTGGGTTTGATTCACTGGAGGCCTCCTGCAGGGCCGCTGTTACTGGTTCTGTCATTAGGAGGCATGCTTGGTTAAAGGAATAAAATCTGCCCGACCATGTTAAAGCAAAATTATTAGATGCTCCTTTACAACATGATACCTTGTTTGGTGTTAAGGCAGAAGAGGTGTTAAAGAAAATGGAGGACAAAGCTAAATCTATGCAAACGGTCAAGGATTTCTTACAGGTACAGCCACCTATTTTTGGCAGACACTGGCCTACAAAGAATTGGTCCTCTCCAGTCTCAGACAGAACTCAAAGGAGCAGATCCCGACGCCCTAGAGGCAGGTCTCAGCCGTAAGGTTCCTACAAGTCTAAGCAGTGGAGTGCCTCTACCTCCAAAGGTGAAGACAAATCACAACCATACAGGAGACAGTCCCAATGACTTCCCCCTGCCTGCACCAAGCACTTATCTTCTGGCAGCACCCTTAGGGGGAAAACTAGCACTTTTTTCTCAAAATTGGCACATTATAACCCAGGACAAATGGGTTCCAGACATAGCATCACAAGGCTACAGGTTTCATTTCCATACCCTGCCAAGAGCAAACAGTTGGCCAGACCTGCCCAAAAATCAATGGGCAGAGGCTCAAAAACAAGTCGCAGCTCTCATGGACATGAGGGCAATTCAACAAGTGCCACATCAAGAGCAGGGACAAGGATTTTACTCAAGACTATTCTTGGTACCCAGAAAGGACAAAGCATGGAGACCAATACTGGACCTATCTATTCTAAACACTTTCCTGGATATACCAAAATTCAGGATGTTGACCTTACAGCAGCTTCTACCCATGCTGGACAGCAAGGCTTGGCTCGTGACTTTAGACCTAAAAGATTCATACCTGCATGTCCCAATCAGACAATCATGCAGAAGATGCCTCAGATTCAAGGCTGGCTCAAAGCATTACCAATTCCCTGCACTGCCCTTTGGCTTATTTACTGCGCCCAGGGTCTTCACAAAGTGCCTGGCACCAGTAATTGCTTACTGCAGACAAAGAGGAATACAAATATATCCTTACTTGGACGACTGCCTCATACAAGCAGAGAACAAGGAGACACTACTACAGCATTTGACTTTTGTGATAAGAATTTTAACATGCCTTGGGGTACACAGTCAACAAAAAGAAATCAAAACTAGTACCCTCTCAAGAGATAATATTCCTGGCTGCAAGTTTAAATACAACTGCCCAGATGGCTTATCTCACTCCAGACAAACAAAGGCAACTGACTATCTATTTCAAGGAAATGGCAACAAAGGCCCAGTTATCTGCAAGAAAATTTCTGCAGGCTTTGGGCTTCATGGCATCCTGCATTCTACTAATTCAATATGCAAGACTGCATATGAGGAAATTCAGTGGTACCCAAAAAGTGTCTGGACACAGCATTGCCACAGTCTGGAAACAATGATTATTCTAATACCCTGCCTGCAACAGGAATTTCGATGATGGGCAAAGGCTTGTCACCAAAACAAGGGACAGCCATTCTCACAACCCCCAGCCAGGCAGAGTCTAACGACGGATGCATCGGATTATGCCTGGGGGGCACACGTGGCAGGAAGGAGGCGTTCAGGGCACCTGGTCCACAAACCTGAAGCATCTGCATATCAATCAAAAAGAGATGCTAGCTGTTCAAAATGCCCTGACAGCCTTCAAGGACCTACTTCATCCAGGACAACTACTGATAAAGACAGACAACACCACGGTCATGTGGTACATAAATAAGCAGGGGGGGAACTCATTCTTACACCCTGTGCAGACTGGCCATGGCTTTATGGGACACAGCATTGACTTACAAAGTTCATCTGCAGGCACAGTTCCTGCCAGGAAAGGAAAGTACTCTGGCAGACTAACTAAGCAGAAACCTCATGGATCCCCACGAGTGGCACCTGGATCCACAAGTCTTCAGCATGATAACAATGAAATGGGGACGCCTGGACATAGATCTATTTGCCTCCCCTCAAAACAATCAACTAAGAAAATTCTGCACAAGGACTTGTCACAGACAAGCTTGGAAAGTGGACGCCTTATCTTTCAACTGGACAAACCTATCAGTATATGTCTTTCCTCCACTGCCTCTCCTCCCCAAAGTACTCCTAAAGGTCAGGCAGGAAAAACCAAAATTGATTCTGATTGCCCCAGACTGGCCACGCCAGTACTGGTATCTGATCTTAAGGAACTTGTCCCAATGCCCAGCCTGGACCTTACCTCACATACCTCATCTACTGTTCCAACAAAACAGTCAGATTCTGCATAGCCAACTCAGGACCCTAAACCTAGCAGCGTGGTGGATAATGTAGCCATACAAACCACACCAGTCAGTAAAGCTGTGATGGATGTCATTTTAGAAGCCAGAAGGCCTAGTACTAGAAAATCCTATGCTGGGAAATGGTAGAGATTTTGCACTTGGAACCAAGCTCAAGGAACTGATACAGCTGTCCCAAATATTTCTCAGATTTTGCAGTATTTAACTGAGGTGCTGGACAAAGGCCTATCTTTTTCATCTATTAAAATCCATGCCTCTGCCATTTCGGCTCATTACAATACAGAGCCACCACTCTTTTCTCATCCTTTATTAAGGCAGTACCTCAGAGGAGCCAAAAACTTAAGACCTCCAAGGAGAACGCCAACACCTGCATGGGACCTCAATTATGTCTTGGAAAAGCTCACCTTACCTCCTTTTGAGCCAGCGGCTACTGCAGACATAAAGTTCTTATCTTGGAAAACAGCTCTGCTCCTAGCAATAACTTCTGCAAGACAAGTTTCAGAGCTACAGGCTCTCATGGCTGTGGAACCCTTTATCATTTTCTATCCAGACAGGGGGTCTCTGAGAACTAACCCTACCTTTATGCCTAAGGTGGTATCCAGTGTAGCCCTTAACCAAACAATTCATTTGCCAACTTTTTATCCAAATCCACAGAACAAGGGGGAGAAAATTCTGCATTCTTTGGGCATACACAGACGACTTAGATTCTACTTGGACAAAACTAAAGTTTTCAGAAAGAGCAATTACTAGTGGCATATGCCACAGCATCACAAGGAAAGACTATCTCCAAGCAGACTGTTTCAAAGTGGATAGGTCACTGCATTTGTTTCTGCTACTCACAACATGGCAAACCAGTGCCTAAGGGCATTAGGCCACATTCAACCAGATCTGCAGCCACTTCTGCAGCCTTTCTCAGGGGAGTACCAACCAAAGACATTTTGGAGGCTTTTGGAGTTCAGTGCATACCTTTACAAAACATTACAATCTGCCTCTTTACTCTAAATTCAGGGCAGGCTTTGCCACTGCAGTTCTGCAGGGCCTCATAGCCGCTCCTAATGCTGTTTAGCTCCAGCCCCCCATCCATAGCTTTGGGACTCAACCCAAATGTAATGACTGCAACAGTGAAACACGAAGAACATAGTACAGTTGTGTACACTTACCATAAATGTAGATGTTCGAGTGTATTCACTGTTGCAGTCCAGGTTACCCACCCGCCATTCCCCTTATTTTTGCTGGAACCTATCTTCAGTTCTCTATTCTTCAGAACCTAGATGGTGTATTTGCTTATAGAGGAAGGTAAAACTTATTTTGGTGTATGTATGTTTTATTTACCTAATTTTAGCCTACCCTTTTGGAGGCACCTGACATCTGGTGCAAGAAAAACTAAATAAAATGGCGTCGGCTGCATCTTTTATACCCCTGACGACCTGCCATCAGGGAAGAGGTGACAGCAACCGACGCAGGACCCAAGACTTTGGAATTCAGGCCAACTGAGGGCAACCTGCCAGCAGGATAACCCAAATGTAATGACTGCAACAGTGAATACACTCGAACATCTACAGTGCTGCCATTGAGATTCTTGACATAGCTATAGAATGCTTTGTGGTTGTCTTTAGAATCAGTGGCAATTTTGTTTTCATAACTAGCTTTGGAGGATTTTATGAGGGATCTCAGCTTCGTACTGAGGCTGACCAGGGAGTTCCTCCATTCGTGGGATTTTACACTCTTTTTTTTTTTTTTTTTGCAACAAGTTTTCTTCTGTTGTAGAGTTTGTTTATGGCAGAAGACCATGAGATTGGCTTCCTTTTTTTTTGGAGGATAGCATCTTGGTTCTGTTAGAGATAGCAACTTGGTTCTGTTAGGGATAGCACGATCCATGCACTCGTGTAAGTGCTTATAAAGTGCTTTTGTGTAGGATTCAGCAGTTGTACCTCTGTTGTCCATCTGCATGTGTGTCATGAAGTTTGCCACTTCTGTCTTAAGCGTGAAGTTGGCTTAGGAGAAATTTTTTACGGTTGTTTTCCTAATGGGGGGTGGGAGCGGGATGTGGATGTCTAGGGTGATTCGCTTGTGATCGGATCTGACCAACGAGGAGCTGACCTTTGGTGTGGAACACCGGTCACCCATGTTGGTGATGACCAGGTCTAGGATATTGCTGCCCCTGTTGGGGGTGTGGATAAGTTGATCCAAGGCATTGGAATTGATGATTTCCAGAAAAGATTGAGCAAAAGAGTTTGGTACATGAGTGGTTTTGCCAGTTAATGGTAGGGTAGTTGAAATCACCCATTATTAGAGTGTTGGGTTGTACCTTAATATTTTCCAGTGTGTCAAGAAAAGAGGAGTGGGAATCCTGGGGCATGGTGGGGGGTCTGTAGCAAGCTACAATCTGGATTGCGGTTTTGTCCAGAGTTAGTTAAACTTGGATAATCTCGGATGCATTATGCTGAGCAACTAGCTTGGAGGTGTGGATATCCTTAATGAATATGGACACTGGCGGTTCAGTGGTCCCTGTTGGATTTACCACTATCCTATCCACCTAAGTCAAGTGTGTCAGTCGTCCCTCATATGGTGGATGAGCTCTCTGGACATTTTGGAGGGACGACCCTTCGTTCCAGTCCCGGCCCAAACCACAGTGACCACGGATATCTCCCAACTTGGGGGGGGGGGGCATTGTTCTGGCAGGACAGTCCAAGGCTTGTGGTCCCCCATAGAGACCATCTTGCATATCAGTGTCCTAGAGATGAGGATGGTCCTTCTAGCGTTACAGGCCCTTCATGCCTTGCTTCCTCGGGGGACAATTGCTATTTAGTCAGACAACATGTCAGTAGTCTGGTACATCAACAAACAGGGAGGGACCAGATCTTATCCCCTTTGTCGCGAGGCCATGAGTGTGGGAGTGCGCGATCTCCACAGGTCGCTTTCTTATCGCAACGCACATTCTGGGACGATCCAACATTCTAGTGGACAGACTAAGTCGGATTTTTCTGATGCCTTACAAGTGGTCTCTGAATCCGTCATTAGTGGAACAGATCTTCAGCGAGTGGGGTCAACCTTGCTGCGATCTCTGCACTTCTTCCAACGCGAAGTGCAGCAGGTTTTTCGCTCTGAACCCCCTGCTGGGGGAGTCCCCCAGAGATACTGTAGTTCATTCTTGGCCTCCCGGTCTTCTGTATGCTTACCCACCAGTTCCTCTCATCCCGAGGTGTCTGTAGAAAGCTTATCGAATGGGGAGCAAGGTGAGCATCATTGCCCCATTCTGGCCTCGCCAGGTATGGTTTCCCTTCTTTGGTCTCACCTTCTGGCTCCACCTTGGATCCTACATCCCATTCGGGATCTGATTTCACACCCATTGGGGGTGCCTCATCCGAGTCTGGACAGCCTGAAGCTCACGGCTTGGTTGCTCCATTTCCATGATTGCTAGGATTCCCGGACTTTCCTCCTCAGTTAAGTCCATTTTGGTGGCTGCTCATAAGTCCTCAGCCAGAAAGGTTTATCGCAGCAAGTGGAAACGTTTTTCTTTCTAGGCTTCTGAGGAGTGTAGATCCTTTCACGGCACCTGTTTCTGCCATTCTTGATTTTCTAGCTGACATATTCCAGCATGGTGCTAGTTCTTCTACTGTCAAAGTTCAGTTGGTTGCCATTTCTCATTTTCATGTGGGCGAAAATTCTGCATCCTTGGCATCTTCTAGACTGTGTAAAGCCCTTTTATTAAAGGCACTTTTTTATTGCCCCCCCCCCCCCCCCCCGGTTAAAGATCCTGCCCACCCCCACCCCACCCCCTGTGATACCTTACTATGGTTCTCCAAGCTCTGGTCGCCCCACCTTTTGAGCCTTCCATTTCTGCCGATCTAAAATTTCTATCGTGGAAAACAGCATTTCTGGTCGCTATTACCTCTGCTAGAAGGGTTTTGGGATTACAGGCCTTGTCCATAAAATTCCTGTACATGATTTTTCATAAAGATAGCTTCCCTTCGAACCAATCCATCTTTTTCTCCTAAGGTGGCATCACCAGTTAATATCAGACTATAAATTTGCCTGTGTTCTTTCCCAAGTTTCCCAGCAGGATGGAATACAAACTACAGATGTTGGATGTTCATAGACAGTTACAATTCTATTTGTACAGGACAAAAAATTTTCGTAAATCTGAGCAATTGTTTGTTTCGTTCTATAGACCCTTTTTGGGCAAACCTATTTCCAAGGTCACGATAGCTAGATGGCTTTCTTCATGCATCCTTCAGGTCTATAAGGCCAAAGGCATGTCTCCTCCAGGTCAGGTAGGTCCGGTTAAAGCTCATTCCACTAGGTCCAGGGCCACATCTGCAGCTTTCTGGTCTAGGGTGTCTTTGGATGACATTTGCTCTGCAGCTACTTGGTCCTCATCTCATACGTTTATCTCCCATTTTATAAGTTGGATTTGACATCTAGAAGGAGAGCATCCTTTGGCTCTGTGGTGCTCCGGAATATCCTCCCATGAGGGCCACCCAGGAGTTTAGTAGCTGGGGACTCTGTCCCACGGTTATGTATTATATTCTCGAAAGCCACCAGTGTCGAATCAGACATTGTCGACACGAGAATAGCAAAAGTGCATAATGTCTGAACGGGTAAACGGAAATCTCAGTAAGGGGAGATTTCCATTTACTTCAATGTAGTGCGGTCTCGGAGTTGGTCTATTTAAGTAGGGTGCAGGGGGGGCTTGCCCCCCTACCTACACTTTTTAGATTTTCTTTTTTTAATTTATTTTTTCTGAACATTGGAAATTTTAATGGTTCGATCATTAAAGGTCGAGCTTTAGTGATTCGAACCATTAAACTTTCAATGTTCTAATATAGATCCCTGTCCCAAAGGTTGAAGATCAAATGAAGTAAACTATTCAGATAAAGAAGTTATGTACTTACCATAACGTTCCATCTGAGTAGTTGTACTTCATTTGTCTTCAACCATCCTTCCCTCCTTCACCCGAACCTTTGGCACATGTTCAGCCTACGTAAGTATAGGTCACAAGTATGTTATCAGGTCGGATTATAAGTGTAAGTTCAGCAAACTCGATCTGGGGGATGGAAGGCAGGGGAGGTGTATTTATGGGTAAGGGGAGGAGTCTGGAGCCCGGCGCTGATGCTAGTAATCTTTGCCGGCACGGATCCGTATTCCCACAGGTTGAAGACAAATGAAGTACAACTACTCAGATGAAACGTTATGGTGAGTGCATAACTTCTTTTTTTTTTACTCTCCTATTTTTCTGATTGAGGGAGGGAAGAAATTAGTTGATGAATTTATAGCTGACTTACAACATAATAGATTTGGACTAAAATTTGACAGTCTGAAAACTGGGACATGTCCCTTTTTTAGATGTCATAGTAGATATTTCAGATGAGAATGTTTTAAAAACTTCAGTCCACAGGAAATTTAGTGAAGGCACACAATTCTTGTATGATGATAGCTGCCATCCACCCTGTACAATGCAAGCAATTCCCTTTGGTGAATTTTTTTCGTTTGTACAAGCTATGTAATACTGAAGAGTATCTCATACAAGAACTAGATAAAACTGTAGACATGTTGAAAAATAGGGGCTATGATATGAAGACAATACATGATAGTTGTAGAAATTCATATATAGAGTTAAGGACACCAGAAAAGTAACCAGGATGGACAATGCACTGTGGCTCTGCCTAAGAAAGAGACAGATGAAAATATAATTTTTGTTGCAACATAGTTGCCTTAGTCCAAAAATAATAGATGAAGTTAGATATTCTGGAAATATGACATCTTTAAGGGATGCATCAAGAGTGGTTGAACAAAGAACTAGCATTTTCCCACAGAAAAGGAAAAAGTATATAGAATTTTTTTGGAAAGAGGTAAATTCAGTATTCCATCCACCAATATACCATATAGATTGACAATGTGTGGTACATTTGCTTGTGGCAAGTTCAAGGCTTGCAAGTATGTAATAACATTTTTTTTTCCTAGAATAAATAATGTTTATTTTAGAACTTGTGGCCATTTTACTTGCAATACTGAAGGTGTTATATATGCCTTGAGATGTCCTTGCAACAATTTTTTTATTGGAGAAACTAAAAGGTGTTTTAAAACTAGAAATTTAGAGCATGTGATGGATATTCCTAATAAAAAAGCAGAGAGCTCTACAGCTGAATATTTTAGTTTGTTTCATGATGGAGAAAGTAAAGGGCTTCAAGGCACTGTTTTGGAAAAAATATAAATATCTAGATTTGATGTTTCTTTTATCAAGAAACAGTTGCTTTTAAAGGAATCTACTTATTTTAAAATTTGACACCCTGTCTCCAAGGGGATTAAATGAAGAATGTAATTGGATAGTATTTCAATTGTATGATTGTTTAATTGGTATATTTGTATGTGTATAGATGGGACAAGTTTTTTTTACTTTGTGTTATACTCCTTGAAGGCTTTGGCTGAGACATCCGTTTTTTTTTTTTTTAATTTGCTGGATACATTGGAGTAATGGTCTGGCCATCTGTGCTGTAATAGTGGCGGTAGCCACCAAGGAGATTTCGGAGGAGAGCTCGGACTACCACCCAAACAGGGAGTCTTGGGCTTTGGATCATTTAAGGAAGTGCTCCTATGCCTTAGCTACTTTATTTGGCTGAGTGCTCTTAATTACCTATCACAGTTGACAAAACTACAATGTGATCTGGTGTCTGAAGTGTCAAGGAATGTCAAGATGCAGCAGTTTCCAAAGACTCAAAAGACTCAATTGTCTACCCTGCTTTCCATCGCCCTTTCCATGACGCTAATTTCAAACATGGCCAATGGGATATCCTGAGTGTCTGGCTCTGGCACTGCCATGCGGCACCACACTTGGATGTGTGTATGCAACTTGTGGATTGCTTCAAGGTGTCCTTAGTCAAGTGCCCCTTTTGGTAGCTGCTCTTTGTTTGGGCCAAAACTCATTTGGCTCTACACCCAAAAGCTTCGAAGGCCATTACCCTTTCAGAGGTTCCAAACCTTTGTCAAAAGCATCTCCCAGATATTCCACCCCATAGGAGACTGCAGGCAGCTGTAGACATTCAGAAGTTGCTTACAACCTGAGTAATCCAGGAGGTTCCACCATACCAGCAAGGATCTGGGGTCTATTCCAGATTTTTTTTAGTACCCAAAAAAGAGCAAGGACATCAAGCCAGTTTTGGATCTAAGCAGGCTCTATCAATTTGTGGAAAAGACCAAGTTCTGGATGGGCATGGTGCAGTTTATCTTAACTTTACTGAGGAAGGACAATTGGATATGCTTGATAGACCTCAAGGATGCCTACCGTCATATCAAAATAGGTGGTCCTGGAAGTTTCTGCACTTCCAGCTGTGGACCAGACGTACCAGTTCAGGGCTGTGCTGTTTGGTCTCACCGCAGCCCCCTCGCTGTTTGCTAAGTGTATGACAGTGATTGTAGCCTGTCTCTGGCTGCAGGGTTTCTAGATCTTTCCATAAGTGGATGATAGGCTACGTATTGCCCCCACAAGAGCATTGTTGATCACGGCCAAGGATACCTTCTTCCAACTGTGCGACCACTTGAGCATTGCAGTCAGTTACCCCAAGTCAAGCTTTCAGCCTGTTCAAGGTTTAGAATTCATAGGTTGTCATCTAGATACAGTCGATCAAACCACCAGGCTTCCAAGTTCCAGAGTTTCTAGTCTTTGTACTTGGGCCTGGTTGATGATTGCAACCTCGAAGCCTCCAGCTCATGAACCTGTGAAACGTCTTAGTCATATGGCAGTGTCCATGGGGGTGTTTCTTTTAGTTGGACGTATTACGAGGACTCTGAAGTAGACTCTGGCCATACAGTGGTCTTTCCTAACCCTTCCAATGTTTTTTCCAATGCAACTGTTGAATGTATGTCACGGCCATATTTGTTGGTGGTTGTCTTCTTTAGTAACCAATGGGAGACCATTTGTTGTTCCACCTCCCTTGACCACGGTCACAACAGATACCTCCCACCTGGGATGGGGGAGCATTTTGAAGGTAGGATGGTTCAAAGGTCCTAGACATCTGCAAAGTCCCACATTCCCATCAATAGTCTGGAGATGAGAGTTGTCCTCGTATTGCGGGATTTTTAGCATGCCCTTACCAGAGGTGTGACTGCAGAACAGACGAGAACAGTATGTCTGTTGTCTGGTATCTCAACAAGAAGGGGGGAAACTCATTTGTGTCCTGTTTGTTGCAGATTGTATTTTTGGCACTGCAACACTCTGTGTTGCAATCTGTTCACTTCCCTGTCCAGCACTAAGTGTAGCAGCTGTTGTGCATTCAATCCCTCCACTGGAACTGTCACCAAGGGATGCTCTGGTGTTTGCTTGGCCCCTGGGACTTCTTTATGCTTATTCCCCAGTTCCTTTGATGGTAAAGAGTCTTCAGAAAGCAGCCCGCTGTAGAGCTACCGTGATCCTCACATCCCCCTTTTGGCCTCTACAGACGTGGATTTCCTTCCTTTGGCCTCTTCTAAAGTACCCCCCTGGGTACTGGATCCCGTTCCAGGTCTCATTTCTCATACTGGGGGTATGGATCCCCTCCAACCTGCAGTCCAAGTTAACCACATGGTTTCTCCAGTTCCTTTGATGGCTAGAAATCCCAGGCTTTTGTAGGCCATTGTTCACATATTGTCTTCATCTCAAAATAATCTACCAGAAAAAGTGTATTCCAGTAAATGGAAAAGATTTGTCCTGTGGGGAGAACTTTTCTCTTTCCCCTTAGAATCGATCTTGAATTTTCTCAGTGAATTTTGTCAGATTCCAGTTTTTTTGTGATTGAAGTGCAGTTGTTGGCATCTCTAACTTTCATATGGGCAAAGGTAATGTGTCTGTGGTTTCCCTCAGGATTTCCAAGCCATTCCTTAAAAGTACACTCATTCCCCTAATTCAAGATTCGGTTCCTCCTTGGGATTTGCCGTTTGTTTTGCAAGTCTTTGCAGGCCCTCCATTTGAACCTTCAACACCTTTTGACTTGAAGCTCTTGTCTTGGAAAACTTTATTTTAGTGGTTACTTATGCTAGGAGAGTTTGGGAGTTGCAAGATCTTGATTTCTTTACTTCTTTATTTAGTGTTCCATGAAGACAGGGTTTCACTTCATACGAACTTTCATTTCTGCTAAATGTAGCTTCCAAGAATAACCTTAACAGCTCTATTCATCCTCCTGTATTTTTTTCCAAATTTCTCCAATAAAGGTGAATGTTTTGCATTGTTTGGGTGTACATAGGCAATTGAGATTTTGGACCATATCTTAGCTTTCAGAAATCCAGTGAGTTATTTGTATCCTTTTCAAAATCCAGGCTGAGCTCACTTTTGTCTAAAGTAACTTTATCTAAGTAGCTGTCTGATTTTATTTTGTTTACTTATTCTTTGATAGGCAAGAGTCTTCCACGCAAACCTAAAGGTCATTTGACAAGGGCTATGGCTGCTTCTACAGCTTTCCTTTAATGAGTTTCAATGCATGATATTTGTGCAGCTGCTACTTGGCTGGGTCACCACACTTTTGTGTTCCATTCTAATCTGGGTATTCAGTCTAGATCCAGGGCTTCCATTGGCTCCACTGTGTTGTGAAATATCCTTCCTTGGTTCCTCCAGAGGAATTTTTTGTGGCTGGGGACTCTGTTTCACATGTGAAGCCGGACTGAGCAGACATCGGATACGAAAGTTATGCATGTAATGGAACGATAGATTCATGTTGTCTGTCTCCATCAGGTTCAACCCCCTCTAGCCCGTGCTTTTGGTTGCTATGGCAAGCTTCTCCTTTTTGTGATGCCTGGGCAATAGAATACTGTTTTCCTTATTTTTGGAGACCTGCACTCTCCTTTGGGGAGCCTTTTTAGTGTATTCTGAAAGTGGTTGTCATTGGGCAGACTTGATCTGAGGATTGGGGTGAGGAGTGGAGACTTGTGGGTAAGGGAGGCAGAGCCAAGCAAGTTATTGAAAATTTGAGGGAATTGGCTGGTGTCCGATCCAAAGACGTGCATTGAACCAGACCGAGACAAGACAGCACAAATCTTTCGTTGTGGTAAGTACACAACTTTAAGATGTGATGATGTCAGTCTCGCTTTTATTCTCACTGGTGGGTCGGATCCAATCCATCGGATGCGTTTTAGCCATTACAAAAGCTTAAGATCCGCAGCTAAGCTTGTGGGCATTTTCCCTACCCATAATGCAACTTCCTCACTACCTCAGATCTCATTTGCCACGCAGCGAAAGAGGTTCCAAAAAGCTAGCTCTGGGCTTAGTGTTTTCAAAATTTATAATCTTTCTTCTTGAATAGCTAGTTTTTGTAGTTCTTTCCGTTATTGTTGCAGATTAATTGTGACTGTTCCTTGGCCCTGTTATCACCCGTTTAAGTTAGAGGGTGCATAACTGTCATCCGTTTAAGTTAGAGGACATTCCTCCCTTTCCCCGTTATCTCTTTTCCTTTGTCCATTTCAGTTAGAGGGCAGTCTTTAAAAAAAAAAAAAAAACTTTTTTTCCACTACTACTCTAATCCTTGGAGTATACCGCGGTGGTGGTGCGGCGATAGCGTTGTCGCCTCATAGTAAGACGCTGTCCAGTTCGATTCCCAGCTAGAGCGTCTTCTGCATGGAGACATGCGTGAATGGGCATACCTTAGTTGAAGGTTGTGTGTCAGGGCTGGTAACTCGGCACGTAAAAATCAACTACCAATCATTAGCGGACCGGAGTTCCGCTGTGGCGACCCCTAACCGGGAAAAGCCGAAAGACACAACAACAACTCTCTTCCTTGGAGTGCTTGTGTGCGTGTGCCTGTACTTTTTCTTTGTTTTCCCACAACATGTCACAGAAACAGAAAAGGAAACAACTTGGTTTTAAAAAGTGTGAAACGTGGGAAGATGATGGCCCTTAGTGATGCACACTTTGTGTATGTATTGCTTGGCGCCTCTTCATCTTCAAGAATCGTGCTCAGTGTGTCACTTCTTCAATCAGAGAGCGTTCATGGAGGACAAAAACAAACTTTTTTTTTAAAGACAATATTTAAAACTCCTTTCGCTGAGGCTATTTCCCCAGAGTCCTCTTTAGAAACATTCATCTTCGGCTCCAAAATCCACCTCGGAGCCAAGTCAAAAAACTCCTCAACTGTCTGCTCCAACAGACCCCTCAGAGCACACAGTTGCCTGATCCAAGGCAGTTTTAGAGCCATCAGAACTCTCAGCTCCGTCTTCGGCACCAACGGAACTATGACACTGGATATATTCACCCTCCTTAGAACCAGTAACTTCACGGCTCCCTTCTCCACTTTTAACTAAGTCCACTTCTACAACACTTATCTACACACTACTACCAGGAGCTTGTCTGATGAGGATGTGGATAAGGTTGTGTAGAGGCTGTTAGACCTTGGCCCTGGTTAAACTTGCCCAAAGGAATCGAATTAGACACCGTCCTTCCCTTTTGTGCCTGTTCCTCCTGCGATCTGCCCCTCGGTTTCAGAGCCAGAAGAATCAGCTGTCCAGATTGTGTCTGTATTGGCTCTGGGACCTTCTCCATCCTCAGATCCGGTATCTGCCCTGAGCACCTCCCTCCAGTCAGAGCAGGAGACCTCTAGGAACTGACACACTCCAGTCGGATCCTCGGAACCGGTGTGGCTCTCTCCTGATCCGACTTCGCCTCTGGGGGCTTCAGTGCAGATGTGTTTGGCTCCTACCTCTGCTTTGAAACTTCTGTCCCCTGCGCCAGAGATACTTTCGTATCCGACTGCCTCCTTATCAGATCTGAGGTGTTCTTCAGAGTGGGGGTAGACTGCTTTCGGGGTTATGAGGAGGGTTTTGATTCAATCCCAGTCGGACATGACCTTTGTCTCTTCCTCCCAGTTGTCAGGCATCTTAGTCCTCACACGTAACCCTGCCACAGGATTGCAGAGACCCTAGGCCTCAGAATATCCATCAAGGGACTCCCCACTCTTCTGAAAACTTCCCAGAGTACCCCACTGAGATGGTTCCTTGGAAGAGGACCAGCAAGAGGAAGCATCCTGACTCCTCAGTGGAGTCTATCACATCAGGTACTGACCTTGATGATACAGAAAGGTCCCCATGGTCACCTCCTGAAGATGTCTCCTTTGGAGACATCCTCAAAATCTTAAATCAGAGAGGTGACTGGCAGTCCACATCCCCTTCAGCTGAGAAGTAATTTTACCTGAAGGCTTTTGGGTCTCACCCTTCGACCTCTTGGGTGACCACTCCTCCTGATAAGCTTATGGACTTCATCTCTCGGAAGGCTTGGGAACCCCACATTCCATAGAGCCTACTCATAGAAGGCCAGATAAATATATTACTGCCTCAAAAGGTAAGGCCTTTTTAACTAAGATAAGAAGAATAAAACCAAGAAGCAGTAATCCACGACCAAAACGGATGCCAAATAATCCTCTTCTTTATTTCACAAAACGAAACACTCCAAGAATAATTAAAATCAAGCGCTTTCGCCTGATCAATATCAGGCTTTATCAAGACAAAAGTATGCATGATGTGCCTCAGTTTAAATACTCATCTCAATTAAAAAAGCTTAACTTAATTAAATTAAATTAATTAGATTTAAAAACAAGTAGTTCAGCTAATTAATTGATTCACCCACAATCGGGTTTTTAAAGTGCTAGTGCCCTTATTCAAGTTTGTATGACAAATCACATAAACACACGTCCCATTCTCTTTTTAAAACATAAATCTACTGGTAATGAATGGTAAATCATTAAAGGCAACACAGTTCTTTACAAAAAGAGCAAGTAAATGCATGAAACATGTCTTTATAAATGTTTAAATGCCTTTTCAAAAATTAGTATTTTAAACAGTGTATTATAAAATTGTTTAAAAATTGTTTAAAAACTAATCTCAATAGGAATAGCAGTCAAAACCTTAAAAAACAAGACTGAAATGGCAAGACTACCGTGTAACAAAGATGTAAACTTGCTCATATCAAATCATAATAAGCAAATCACTGTGCACAGTATTATAAACCTTCTGCTAAAATGCCATATAAAAATGTCCTGTTACCAAAAATACTTGGAATGGTTAAATAAATAAATAAATACATTAGATTAAATTGAGTAACCTTTGTAGAATTAATTTATGGATTAAATAACTTAAATAACTTAAATAATTCTGTTTAAAATACTAAAAATGCTAAACATGCATGCTTCTCAATGGATACCTGCCTTATAACCTGGCTCGTCTGATCTTTAAAACACTCTTAATGCTAGTTGATTCGTTCATACCTGGGGGTTTTGTTGCATTTAATCTGATCTGCCATAAAAGCTCTTTGTATTCTAAAGAGGCCTCCCATTCCCCTCCTCTTGGGTTTTGGGGTACATGTTCTAGAATCATAAATTTCAAGGTCATATTGGGACATGCAGCCGAATGCTTATAAAAGGCATTACTCTCTTTCTTAACACTAACATCGTATAAGTGCTCGTAAATCCTTTTTCGCAGAGTCCTTTCTGTCTTTCCCACATAGAACCCAGAGCAAGCCTCACAAAAACCTAAGTAGACTATTCCTTTAGTGGCACAATTGTAATACCCCTTAGGATTGAAGTTAAAATTTCTGGAGCTAATGTAATATTTACTGTTATTATAGATGTGGTTACATTGCTTGCAAGTTTGACATTTGTAGGTTCCTACCTTCTTATTACTCATCAGAGAGGCCTTTACCTCTTGTCTTTCAAATAAATCCTTCAAGTTAGCATTTCTGCTGTTAACAAATGCCGGATATGTCGCTGTGAACTGTTTGATCTCCTCATTTGATTTCAAAATAGGCCAGTATTTTGAAATGAGGTCCCTAAATTTTGTGGAATCATTGTTGAAGGTGTGAACAAATGTGTTGTGGGAATCTGTCTTATTCTCGGCATTGCCTCCTGTGGTGTCTGTGGTACCCTTACCTAATAGTGGGGTGAATTTACTGGTTCTTAGCCCACAAACCTCATCAAGTATTTTTCAAAAGCCTTTTAGGATAATTTCTTTCTAGGAACATGTTTTCTAGAATTTGAGTTTCTTTTTTGAAAAGTTCAAGTGTGCTGCACATCCTACTTGCTCTAATTAATTGGCCTTTTAAAATGCCCTTTTTTTGTGCTGTGGGGTGACCACTGTCAAAGTGCAGAAATGAATTAGAAAACGTAGGCTTCCTGAAAACAGTTGATTCAAAACTCCTAGTTTCGGGATTTTTTAAGAGAGTCACATCTAAATAGTTAATCTCCTTCTCACTAATATTGTGTGTGAATCTCAAATAGTCCGTTGTGGAATTTATGTGTGTAAAAAATTCTTGAAATTCCAATAGTGACCCATTCCAGAAAACACATATATCATCCAAAAAACACTGATAGTGGGCTATGTTCTTAGCCCATGCAGAATTGAAGACATATTTTTGCTCCCACATATACAACACAATGTTAGCATACGCGGCGCAAGGCGAACCCATTGCCACACCTTTCTTTTGTCTGAACAACTCACCATTAAAAAATATATAATTGTTGTTCAAGATGACCTCCATGCTTTCAACTATTAATCTGATAACATTTGCTGTGAATTCACCTGACTTAACTAAAAATTCATTGAATAATTCCAAACCTTCCACGTGTGGTATACTTGGGAAATGTTCAATGACGTCGATGGTAATAAGTAATTTGGTTGCGTCGTGTAATTCCATTTTGATGTTCTTTAAGAACTCCCAAGAGTCCTTACATATGTGTTTTAAGGATTTGACCAGACTTTTCAAGGAGATGTCTATAAATTTACCAAGAGGCTCAGTGATGCCCCCACCCCCAGCCACAATTGGTCTAAACTTTAAAGGGGTCAGCCCTTTATGCACCTTAGGTATACCAAAGATGGTGGGGGTGACAGGTTTATTGACCAGTAGAAAATTGTATAATTTTTCATTTATAGCTCCTTGCATAAGGTTGTCATACAACATATACCTAATCTTAGAATATGCAAGGTTAAGTTCATTAATCGAGGCAGTGGAGTACTGATCTAAATCTTGCAAAATGCTAAACATTGCTGCTTCATAATCACAACTGTACATTAAAACAACCCCACCCCCTTTGTCCGGTTTCATGATCCTTATTTTGTCAATTTTCAATTTTTTAATAAGCTGTGCACAATCAGGGGATAGGTTTTGAACTTCTGAGTTGTTACTCCTGAAGGTGTCCCTAATCTCTTGTTCCACTAAATCTTCAAATGTTTTAACTACTGCGTGTAGTGGAGGGTTAAATGTACTAGCTCTAGAAAACCTCTCTTGCAAGTAATTTTGCCCTTTGAAAAAGATGTTTAAATTAAGCTTTCTTGTAAATAGTTTCAACTCTAGAATGGATTTTGTGATGTTAAGAGAGCGTAGTGGGACAAAATGAAAGCCTTTTGTAAATAGTTCAAAGTGTGTGTCCCCTACATCGATGTCTGTGAAGTTAAAGATCTTAAAGTTACCTCTAGAAACGATGGAGTAAGGCAAGCCATGTGCATTAAATATCTCCATAGAAAGAGCTAAACTGTTCGTGTCCCCCCCTTCCTCCGCTACTGTCTCTGTTGGTTCACCCAACTTCTCTGCTGGTAGAACGGACCCCTTTTGTTGGTCCTGCCCGGGGGAAATTGAAAAACCTGCTGCTCATTTCTATTGTTGGAATTGAACTTCTGAGCCAGCCTCTCACTTCTAATTAATTAGCTGAACTACTTGTTTTTAAATCTAATTAATTTAATTTAATTAAGTTAAGCTTTTTTAATTGAGATGAGTATTTAAACTGAGGCACATCATGCATACTTTTGTCTTGATAAAGCCTGATATTGATCAGGCGAAAGCGCTTGATTTTAATTATTCTTGGAGTGTTTCGTTTTGTGAAATAAAGAAGAGGATTATTTGGCATCCGTTTTGGTCGTGGATTACTGCTCCTTTTTAACTAAGGCTGTAGCAGTTGATGCCGTAGTTGTGGTGGCGGCCACTAAAAGGGAGCTATCTGAGACCAGCTCCTCTATCCATCCTCCTAATGGGGATTCTAGGGCCATGGGTAGGTATGGAAAGCGTGTCTTTTCATCAGCAACCTTTGCCTTTCAGTCTCTGAACTACCTTACCCATTTTACTAGACTGCAAAGGGGCCTGTTAAAGGAACTTGCTGTAGCTGATGCAGTGACCGATAAGATCAGTGCTCATCTTGCCACCCTCAATTTGGTTGTAAACTCTTCCATGAGGCTTGTATCTTATGCAGCAGATGGGACGAGTCAGGCTTCAGGTTCAGGTATTGCTCTTAGGAGCCAGGCCTGGATGCGCCTTTGCGATTTTGTAGAGCCCTTCAAGTCTTCCTTCATTAATGCCCCTTTTGATGGCTCTTCTCATTTTAGGTCTGAAATGAAAGAAATGCTTACCATGTCTGAACAGGAAGGCAAGACCTTGTCTGCCATTGGAGTGCGTTTTTTCACACGTCCCAGACCTTTTCCCAAGGGTCAGAGAGGTAGTGGGAAGATGTGGTTCAGAAAATCCCAAATGTTTTTCCGGGACACACAGGGTGAAAGTTCACCAGGGATATAGGGGGAGAACAACAATGGAGGACACTGCTGTTGCGGCAGGGGAGGCTTGCACAGTCAGGATTCCAGCAAATCCGTCTTCGGTGGTCCCTTTCAGTGCCCCTGAGGGGAAGCCCGATTGCTCGCCTCTGGAGGCAGTCAGGGAGGCTATTGTCATTGCACAGAGAAACTTGGCAAAATATAACCACCAACAGATGTTTGCAGAACATAATATCCAGGGGATATGTCATTCCCTTCTCCTACCATGTTCCTATAAACAAATCCGTTCCAGATGTTCCACCCAGTCAAAAGGAGCAAGCAACCTTAGAAATTCGAAAGTTGCTAAGAAAGAGTAATCCAAGAAGTCCCCCAGACCTGACCGAATTCAGAACTTAAGATTCTTTTTAGTTCCAAAGAAAACAGGTGGATTGGAGACCAATCCTGGATCTCAGCAATCTGAATAAGTCTGTGAAAAAGGTTCCCTATTAGAAGACCGAAAACGCATTATTTCGAATGCGTCTTGGTCAAACTCAGAAGCCTGGAACGGCAAAATATTGAAGCGGCTTTTAAGCAAATTTCCCTGGGAAAGAATTTGCTTGGCCGCTTCATTATTTTGTCATTTTCGGCACTGTTGTGCGGTCCCGGAGTTGGTATAAGTAGGGGGTGTGGGGGGTAAAGCCCCCCACTTAATGTAATGTGTAAAGTGTTTTTTGTTGGAACAGCGATTTCCCCCCCCCCCCCAGGAAAAAAAAACACTGTTCTGACAGTTCCAAATTGTAAGCTTTCGCTTAAATAGGGTTGATTAATTACCATTCGCTTTTTTAAGCTTTCGGTGATCTAATATAGAACCGTGAAAAAGACCAAGTTCCAGATGGTGACACTGCAGTCATTACTTCCATTTCTGGAAAAAGACATTGGATGTGCTCAGACATTGAAGATGCGTACTACCATATCCTAATGAACACGCAATCCAGAAGGTTCTTGTGCTTCGGGCACAGAGCCAGTCACTTCCAGTTTTGAGCTCTGCCCTTTGGTCTCGCAACAGCCCCCAGAGTGTTCACCAAGTGTATGGCAGTAGTGGCAGCTCATCTGAAATGCAAAGAATTCTGCATGTTTCCATATCTGGATGACTGGCTCATTACCACCCTGACCAGGCATCTTCTGCAGCAAACCAGGGACTACACGCTATAACTCCCTTCCTAGGGATTACCATAACTTACGAAAAATCTGCTCTAGAGCCATGTCAGTTCTTGGGTTTTCATAGGAATGCAGGTTGAGACAAAAATTATGACAGCAAAACTTCCACAAGAACAGGGTACACAACCTTCACTGTTATGTAAGGATGCTGATCAGAAAGAGACGGGCTTCCACCAAACCAGTTCTCCAAGTTTTAGGGAAAATGGCAGCTTCAGTTCTAATTCCACAGGCTCGGTTTCACATGAGAAGCCTCCAATGGTTATTTTCGACAGTGGTCATTTCTGGATCTTCTGATGACGACAAGATTGATAACTCATGCAAAAGGGACCTACAGTGGTGGCTCAGCTGTCGCCTAGTGTCTCAAGGCCATCTCTTTATTCCCACTCTGCCCCAAGCCATGGTGACCATGGACGCTTCCCACATAGAGTGTTGGGGGGGGGCATTACCTGGGAAAGATGGTTCAAGGCATCTGGTGACAACACAAGGCCCATTTGCACAAAAATGTTCTAGAGATGAGGGCGATGCTCTTGGTGTTGCAAGCATTTCAGGATTCCCTCCCTCTGGGTACAATAGCAATCCAGTCTGAGATGTCTTGTCGTCTGGTACATAAACAAGGGGGGACCAGATCTTACCCCTTATGTCAAGAAACCCTGAGGGTCTGGCAATGGGCAGAGGCCTCCAACTGCTTTCTGATAGCAAGGGACATCCTGGGAAAATCCAATGTAATTGCATACAAATTGAGCAGAGCCACTTTATGGCCGCACCAGTGGTCCTTCAGTCAGAAGGTTGTGGAAGAGATCTTGCAAAAATGGGGCCAGCCTTGCTGCAGTCTCTTTGCGTCACCCATCATTGTCAAATGCAGCAACTACTTAGCCCTGATCCCTCTAGTAAGGGGGGTCAGTGGGGGAGTCGCCAAGGGATGCACTTGTTCATGATTGTTGTTCTTTTCCACCAATAACACATTCCCAAGCAAGTTCATTGGAGACCACAATGATCCTTATTGCGCCCTATTGGCCTCGACAGATTTGGTTTTCCTTTCTTTGGCCTCATGTATGGGAGGGACCATGGATTCTGGACCCAGCTCCGGACCTACTGACTTGTCTGTCAGGAATGGTTCATCCCAGTCTAATCAGTCTCAGACTAACAGCTTAACTGCTCCAATTCACATGATTACCAGGTTTGTTCTCCTTTCCTTTCCAGTTAAATGCGTTTTATCTTCTCACAAAGTATCTACTCAAAAGTTGTACAAAAGTAAATGGGAAAGATTTGTGGCATGGTCCAACATTAATCAGATAGACCCATTCACAGCTCCATTACATTCTGTCCTAGAGTTCTTGACAAAGTTATTCAATGAGGGAGCCGGTGCAGCTACTATTAGGGTTCATCTTGCAGCAGTCTCAAATTTTCATATAGGAAAAAATGGCTCAGCAGTCATGTAAAACAAACTTTGTAAAGCATTCCTCAAAGGAACTTCTTTGATTCAACCCCCATACAGAAACGCATTTCTGCCTTGGGATTTGAATTTTACATAGTCAAAGATTATCTCCTCTCCCTTTGAACCTTCTGCTACTTGCAAATTAAAATATTGCTCATGGAAAACCCTCCTTTTAGTAGCCATTACTTTAGCAAGGAGAGTTTCAGAGTTACAAGCCCCGTCCACCAAGCCTTTATATATACCTGAAGTGGTTTCGGAGAGTAACTTACATCAATCAATTGACTTACAAGTATTCTTCCCTAAATTTCAAAACAAAGGGGAATATACATTACATCTTTTAGATTTTCACAGGCAATTACTTTTCTATTTGCACAACACATTGGAAATTAGAAAGATCCACTTTTTATTTCCTGTTCTGACCTTAAGAAAGGCCAGCCAGTTTCAAAGGTTGCATTATCCAATTATCTTTCACAATGCATATCTTTCATATACAGTACTAACAACAAGACCATCTCTAATCCTGTCAAAGCTCATTCCACCAGGTCAGTAGTCACTTCTGCAGCCTTTCAGGAATGATTACCTTTGGACAACGTCTAAGCTGCAGTATCATGGACAAAACCACATACCTTTATTACTCATTACAAGTTGGATTTGGCCTCTAGGAGTAGAGCATCCTTTGGTTCTGTAGTTCTGAGGAGCATTCTCCCATGAGCCACCCAAGAATCAGGTAACTAGGGACGCAATCCCACCAGTGAGAGTTAAGGCAAGATTGACAACATCACATAAAGAAGTTATGTACTTACCATAATATTCCATGTGTGTTGTCTATCTCGACCTTTATTCTCACAACTCCCCTGCCTATTCTCCTGGGTGACATAGTAGTTCTAATTGGATCTTTACAGGACTGTATAGTCTGAGAAATAATGTGGGTTTTTATATAAATATACAAATGTACATTGACAAATTATGCTGTATAGCTTTCTCCTAGTCACTGCTTGAGGGCAAAGAAGATCTGAGGTAGCGAGGGAGTTGCATTATGGTTAGGAAAAATGCCAGTGACCTTACGTGAGGGACCTCGAGCTTTTGCAATGGCTTAGGCAGATCCAGGGGATTGGATCCAACCCACCAGTGAGATTAAAGGTCGAGATAGACAACACAGATAGAACGTTATGGTAAGTACATGACTTTTTTTTTTTACTTTCGGTTCTGTTTTTGATATGTGCATTTTACTGACTTTGTTCCTTTTTTTCTGTGAAATATTTCTCCTGGTTTGTACCTGCAAATGGTCAGTTGTGATCAGTAGTACCTTGGTAAACAAGTATATCATAAAGAAATAAATAGAAGTATAAAAAATGCAGTCTGGTGCATTCTTAGTATGTCAAAGAGACTATTGAAGAGAGGGGTAAGGCTATTTATACTAGACGACATATGTATTCTTCTCTCTCTGTCTGTTTTTTCTTTGCTGTAGCATCCTGGTCATCAAGGGGATGGGAATCTAAACTTGGTAGACCTCTTGCAAAACATGACACCATTGTAATTGTTGATTTTCTTTTGAGGCTCCCAAGAGGAATTGCACCCTGGAAGCTTTTTAAGTAGCTCTGACTGTCCTCCTCTGGTTTCATTACCTGAAAATCGCACCTTACTTCAAGGAGGAGCATTATAAACAGTGTCTAATAACATTTGCTTTACTCATTTAACAAAGCTGCAGCTGCTCCATTTTTAAGTAGCTGTCAGCTCCTCCTCCTCCTGCATAAGCCAACACAGGACTTGAGCCATTGTTTATAGTGACATCTGTGTGCATGTGATCCCGTGTTCTCAGTTGTACTGATATCAGTTCTTGCCACCTGAAAACAACTGGTTGCTGCTGCGCACATTTTCTAATAACTGCTCAAGCGTATGTCACCAAGATTTGTTGAAATATAAATAGCTTCTCTGCCTGCATCTAGTAAAATACATGCTTTTGTGGTAGATACATTGCCCTGAGACACTTCACTTCAACTTGCTTATTTTTGGTAGGGACAGGTCACAGTTCATAGCTGCAAATATTGCAAAAAAATCCATTGTGTCTTCAAAGCTTGACAGTTCTGCCCTGAGAACAGATAGAGGTAGAAAAATCCTAAAATACAAATCTTTTAAGTTATACTGATGAAGCTCCTTGGTGAGGTCCCATTTCCAGGTCTCGTAGATCTGTAACAAAGCTGTTCAAAACAATTTGTCCCACATTGTCTTTACAGCTGCACTCCTGAGTGTGCTGTCTTTTGCAAGAGGCATTAACCCCAAGTCCCATCTGATTGTGTTAGTGGTAGCTCAGATGACTAAAAATCCCACGCATTTATATATAAAAAAGTGTAGGTGTGATTCACCTGTACCCTGGCCAGATTTCCCCTAGTCAGAGTGAGTACTACCTTAGGTCTTTCCTAAAAAGAGAACACTAGCGAAACTAACCTGATCACTGAAGAGTGATTAAGCAAATTTTAAGTGTCAACCAGCACCAATTTGGGTGGCTGTGTATTAGAGCAGTAAAAGTAGTTATCCACTTCTAAACAAGAAGAGGAATACTTAATGGATAAAACTCAGGTTACTATGCCAGCTGTTATTTCTGAGGGACCTGATGTTGGTTTCTTCTTCATCAGTAACGTTTAACACCACAAACTGCTTGCTCCTTATCAGATGCCGACCGTCCTCTGCTTTAAGAACTTTGCTACATAATATTTTCTTATAAGCATAACTTGTAGCACCTTTTCGTATAACATCCATAGGTTTGTTTATGATGTCGTGACATTTTTGGGGGCTGTATTTAACAAAATTACTTGCTATTTTTTAATAGGAATCGTATGCAAGTGCATGGCTTAAGAAGCAAAATGACACTTGGATTTTTAATAAAGGATGCACTGCGGTGGATACATTAACCATTGGTTTTGCTCTTTATTCATACTTGCATTCATATGTTCATAACTGAGTTATCTAAATGTTACTGAGGGCATAGTGTGGAATGCTTTGGTGAGAAACAGAAAAATACTTTACTATCCATGTACATTGTACTGGAGTTACTGTTTGTTATTCTGGATGAGGTATATTTTCTTTTCAGCATATTTTCAAAACCATCTAATGTACAGATTATAGCCTTTCAGGTGAAATCTTAGATAAAATTGGAATTGATATCTGCATTGTAAGTTGTGCAGAGTGAGATATACTGAGTGTTATTTATATTAGCTATGCAAGTAGGCTTACGTTTTCATATTTCTGTAAATATTTCAGTAGTGTAGACATGAGAGTATTTTCTTCCTGCCATGTGAAAGCTTAAATCTCCTGAACAGAGTCCTTTGACACTAAGTTGTACAGTTTCTGATGTGTGGAAAGTTGATTGATACGGAAGTATATGCTGCTGGTTCAAGACTACTTTTGTTGAATATGGCTGCTTGCACCTTTTATGTAACTTGCATATGGTTGGGTGGATGGATTTAACTAGGGTTTTCAGAAAATTTTTGATTAGAGTAAGAATTTCTGCTGGCTGCAAGAGGTGTAACTTGTCATGTCTGCTCTGTGTCAACAAATTAATATTGTCCAGGCAGCTGCGAATGTGAAGACCATGTCCTATAGGAATGCTCAGAACCATTTTTGAATGTCATGTATAGAAACAACAGTGGTCCCACCTGCTTAACCAAAACCTGAGATATCGCAAGAAGATAAAAGGAGAGAGATCATCCTTTCTTCTGTCTTTAGAAGAAAAGTATTTCTTTTGGATGAACTAGATATATTCTTCATATCCAGATTTTGGAGCACAGTAACATCAAACAGTTGTCTAGCTGTCGTGAGAAGGTCTAATTCATTTTATCTGACTTTAAAATCATGGCTTGCTTCTCTGTATGGCAAGGTATGAGAGATCCCAGGCCATTTGTTTCCATTTGAGGCAAGAGTCACTCATTGGCAGTGGTGGGGGTATCAGAGAAATCTCTAACCTCCCTTTATGTGGCTGTAGCTTCTGCAGAGTGCATGTTCTGTAGTATGCGGGCCAACTTATTATCTGATACTGAAGTTAAAGGAGACCACCTCTTCAGCCACTGTAATCCCTCCTTTCCCCAAGACAGCTTTTCCATTCCCTGATCTGTTAATTGAACTTTGGTCATATTGGCATAGGCAAAGCATTATTCATGTAAGCCATGGAACTGACTGGCAGAAGAAACCAGTTTTGTAGAAGCTGTGAACTTGAAGGGAAAGTGTGATGCTTCAGAGAATTCTTGCTGTCATAGAAATGATAAGAGGCAGAAATACGTAAATTGGAACTCCTCCTTTGTTGGAGACCTTCTGAGATGGGTTCACTGAACTTTTACAGCACCCAGTAGTCTGCCTCTTGCCCAGTATCGAGCCAATTTGAGGCACTAGCATATAAACTTTCGGTTCAGGCAGATGCTTTGTTCAGTTGCATTTAGTCCAAAAACTGTTCTAGCAGAGAATATTGAACAAGTTTGCTGAAACATGTTTTATGTCTTTGAACCTGCCTATAAAGGGAACAATGTACTGTCTGAAAGTTTCTTTATCAGATCTTCAGCTCAAACCCTATTGAAAAAATAACCCAATCTGTTCATGGTACTGATAACAAAGACGGATATTCTGAATCCCATGCATCAAACCATTAAAAACCGAACTGAATGACAGGCAAAACATCTGACCTTGAAGCTGTTGGCAAACACAAGGATTAACACAGGAGATTTATGGGAAGCCTTAAAGAGGCCACTTTAGAACACTAAGCTTTCAAGGTAGTAAGTTGTTGAGGCACACTACTTGAGTACACAGCCACAGTCAATAAACTTTGTACTACTATACCAGAACTACTTATTTCTTTATGATAGAGGGTGGTACACAAGGTACACATTAGGGAACAGCTGCATCCTTCAGATAAGGTGAGGTATGTGTAACTCTCCTTTGCTCTTTGGGATTATCCCGTATTCCTCTCTCCATTGTGTGCAAGTCACTGTAGTAGGTCACTGTTAGGTCAGAGACCAGGAAACCTGGTAATTTGAATGCTAAGGTCTATAGCTTAGAATAGCAGTATGCAAGAAGGGGAAGAAAGAGCAAAAGATAATACGAGTGTACATTAATCGAATGTCTGGTATGTGAAGATGTCTGTGGTAAGGTAACGTCAGCCCAGCTCTTCTGAAAGTCAAGATAGATATTGGAACTCAGTTTGTGGCACATATCCCTTCTTTGGCTCCAACAGAGTTCACAGTAGAACATCTACTGTTATGGTAAGTTGGCTACTCAAATGCAGTTCTTGTCAGATCTGAGCACATTTTTAAATGCAGAACCTATTGGGGAGTAGCACTGAAAACTGTACTTCCTTTTATAAACAGGATATTTGCATGGCAGCTCTGGACATGGACAGTGCTTATCTTTACATTCTGTACAGCATTTCAAACAGCACATCTCCATTTTCAGTTTTCATTTTACTATTTGGACTATCCACAGTCCGTAGAGTATTCACTAAATATTTAACTGCATTCTTTGCATGTTTACTAAGACAAAAAACTGTTTCATAGCGTTAAAAGACAAGGAGCTGTAGGATTTATCACGTAGAATATAATGTTTTCCAGTTTTGGGGAATTGACATTACGAGTAAAGTCTGATCTGCCCCCTTCATTGCCAGTAACCTCTCCAAGGGCCATTAGAGGCTCGGTGTTAAAATGTTTTTCTTACAAAAATAAATGGAGATTAAAACAAATTTTGATAAGCTTTCTGTTGTAACAAGAAACTGCAGCAAGACAGTTTCTTTGACCAGCGCTGTGCATGTCTTCTTTCATCCTTCTAATACATTGTTAACATTCGGCAATGTCATCTCAGACTTATGGAACTGCATCACTGGCACTAGAAATGTTAATTCCAGTTAATCATAAACATAACGGATGGTTTCCTGTAGTGGGAGACATGAACTTATCCAAGGGCAAAACACTTGTTTCCACATTAGAGATTCAATATTTAACACTTAAGATTATGCATGTGGAGCTTTTATTAGCAGTTTGTCAGTGGGAGCCAGATTATCTCAATTAGAAAGACCTGGCACATCATTAAAAAAATGAAGGCGGTGCTCGTGGGCCTCATAGCTTCTCATAATAACTTTCAACTACATCACTTACAAAGCAGAAAAACAGTTCTTTAGTTATGTAGTATATAAAGAAACACAGTAGCACCTGATCTTTCCAGATGTGCAAAGCAGTAGTCAGTGTCTGTGAAGACTGTTCAAGTACTTATGTTCCAGGTCTACAGAATCAGTTGCAGATGCTCTGAGTAAGACAGCAATAGTTGGTGAGTGGGCACTGAATTCATGCACATTCCTGGAAGCTGTGGATGCAAAGACTGCATCATAAAATTCAGGATAAATGTTTTGTAATGTCACGTCTCCGAACACAGTGTTAAAAAGTTTCTCCTTTAAATGGGTTTAGACCTTAATGTATGCCTTTTTCCCTTTCATGTGATCAAGATGCTTTTTCTGAGGACAAAGCAGTACAATAGCAATTTAATCATGATGGCGTGTTATTGACCAAAACAATGTTGGTATTTCCATAGTGAATAAATTGCTCTCCTATCCACTGTGGCCATTGTTTTTGCTTAAATTGTTAATCATCTATTTTATGTTTCTCTCGTAAAACTTTGAAGATATGCAGTGTTTCTCATTATGTTAAGTAATAAAATCTTGCATGTTAAAGTAGAAGAAACCTAATTCTTGGATTGTGTTGCATGGTCTGGACTGCTTGTGTTCTTGCCCAGGGTTACTAGACTATTTCAGGGATTTTTTTTAATACATTAACTCATTCTGTCAATCAGTTATGGTCATGCATCTGTGATCGTTCAGTGTTTCTCACCTTGTGCACATAAAACTGTTAAGCCTCCCATGTTTAAGTAGTTTTATATGCAAGGTACTCTGAGATGTGCATTTTCCTTCACAAGAGTCAACTTTTTTGTTGGGGAAAAATTGACTTTGAATATGCTGGGTCTTGCACAGTTAAAAAGCCTTTTTTTGGGAGAGACACTAAGCTGTTGCATCTGGCAAAGGAACTTGTGTTTACAAGCCATCGTGTAAACCTCCGAATTTTTTTAATGAGCATCATTCAACGTAGCTCATTAAACACTAAATATACTTTAAAGCCTAGAGTATTGTCAGCAGTAGCCCTTAACAGAGCTGTCTAGCTGCCAGACTGTTGTAAAGTGTTAAGGTACTTGTGAACGCCATTGATGCATTACATGACGAAAAAAAGCAGATCAATTTGTGTTTTAAGAAATAAAGCCTACCAGTCAGTAATAATGTATTATAATGGCCCTTCCTTTAGTTATGACAAATAACACACTTTTTTTACAGCGTGAAATAAGGTACATTTTACTAAGTCAGCATCAACATCAGCAGCACATTTTTATAAAATGTTTTAACACACGATTTGCACCTAAATCTTACAAGCTAGATGCACATTCTAGGGACAGGAAAGTTGAGTATCCCTGTACTGCAGGGGTTTCTTTAACTGCCCACTTCCCCCCTTAAGCATGTTCCTGCTGCTTTGGAAAATACCCTATTAATCTTTTACTGTTACAGTGACAATCCTTGAAGAAGAGTACATTTGCGTTTAACTGTATTTGGCATAGCAGTAGATCACTGAGGACTGGTTATCGTGGTAATAAAGCATCTTTGCCTCCAGCTCCCCTAATGGACATTATATAGCTGTTCTTGCTACTGTTGACTTTTCCACTACTAGTTGTTTCCTCTTGACTGTGTGTTGTGGTGTTTATTAATTGTTTAAGGTTAGCACTGAAGTCTTGCTTCCTTATGGAGACTATAGCTTGAAGAACAAAAGGGAATGCCTTATGCAGTGCTAGCATTATAAGAACCAAGGATGTTAAGTTGTCTATCTCGCCTTCATTCTTGCTGGTTGGGTTCGGAGCTGATCTTCGGCTCTCCGACTCTGCCATCTTCTAAAGCTCGAGAGCTACATACTGGCTCGAGGCCTCCCCATATCCCATGATGCCTGGCGCTAGAAACCCAGATCTCGTTTGCCGCTTCTGCTGCGAGGTTGCTCTACTGGCTCAGGTCGTATAAAACTTTTATATTGTCTTTTCTGTCATAAAACTAGTTAGTTTTAGCATAGAAATTCTCGTTTAGATATATCTTTGGTATTATAGTTGTGTTTGTGTCTGAATCCTTGTCTTTTCCCCTCAGAAACTCGTTTTTATTTAGAGAGTTTCCCCTCCCCCTTTTCTCTTTCCTCTTAAGGTTTTCCATTTAAGTTAGAGGATAACCTTACCTCTAAAAGGTTTCCGGTTAAGTTGGAGGATAACCTTTTTTCTCCCTATCTCCCTTAAAAAAAAAAAAAAAAAAAAATGAATTCCTTTATTACTGTTAGTTTAGCTATAGTTAATTATAGTTGTTGTAGTGTAGTTGGTTCTGGTAACTGTAGTGTGTTTTTATTGTGGTTAGTTACCTTAACCCTTTGGTGTGTGTGTTTTTTCCTTGTTTTTTCTTCTTTCAGGATGTCCAAGGATCCTAAGCCGTCCGGATTCAAGAAGTGTGACTCGTGCTGTCAGAAGATGTCTCTGACAGATGGTCACACTTGTTTTTATTGTCTGGGCGCCGTGCACCTGCAGGACTCTTGCTCGATTTGCCATGCGTTCAGTCCAAGACTCCTGCAGGAGCGCAAAAACAAATTGATCTTGCGGGGTCTGCTTAAACCCCAAGATTCACCGGCGAAGGCTCAGCCCGTGAAATCTTCTAGGCCGTCTAAACCTTCGGCTCCCAGTTCGGAGCCGTCATTGGGTGAAGCCATACCATCCATCTCGGCTCCGGCTGGAACCGATGTTCCTCCCTCCCAGTCGGCTCCGACACGTTCTTCGGAGCCGTCTGAGAGTCGAAAAAGGTCCAGGTCTCCTTCTCTGGAGTCGAAACTTTCGGCTCCGAAGTCGCCTCTGCTCCAGTTGGAGCGTAGTCATTGCTCATCCCACTCTTCTCTGTCCTCAAGACTTTCAGACCATGACTTGGAAAGAGTGGTCAGTAGGCTGTTAAAATCGCAGGCCCTATCCAAAATGTTGTCCAGCCCCTCTCATCAGGCGTCGGCTCCATCCACAGCTGTAGATATTCCTCCTCCGACTCATCCTATGAGCTCAGAGCCAGAGTTCGTTGGGGTTCGAGTCGTGGAACCGTCGGCTCCGATACCTTCTCCTTCGGTTCCGTCGTCGGCTGCGAACCCTTCCATGGTACCGTCCCTGGAGGGATCTGGGCGCCGAGACTCCCTCGTCGGCTCCGAGGGGGCGAGTGGCATTGAACCCTTGTCCGACCTCGCTCTCCCCCTAGGTGCTTCGGCTCAGGTGAGCTCGGCTCCCACATCTGCCTCGGAGCTGTCCCCCTTGGTACTGGGAGGGGTTCTGGTTTCTTCGGAACCGGAGCCATCTCTGCATCCGGGCAGGGACGCCTTTGAGGTGATGAGTGTACTGGCCCCAGAGTCGGTCCCACGATCGACCCCATCAGCTCCTCCCCCTAGGGTGCCTGCATCAGCCTCTGCCCCTCTTCCAGACCCCAAGCATGGGGATCCAGTGCTCCAGGACACCCTTTTGGGTGTATCCTCCTCTTCCGAGGCCTCCCCTTTCAGAGGTGCCACCTCGCAGGAGGAAATGCAAGAGGAAGCATGTTGACTCACCTGAGTCTGTTGCATCGGATACCGACTTAGAGGAGTCGGAAGGGTCCCCAAGATCCCCCTCTGAAGATGTCTCCTCAGACATCCTTGAGATGCTTAAGCAGAGGGGGAACTGGACTGTCCTAAGCCCTTCCGAAGATGAGTCGATATTCCTGGATGCGTTTGGATCTCGACCTTCCACCTCCTGGGTGTCTCCACCTTTCGACCCACTGATGTCTGTGGTGGCTCGGAAGGCATGGATGGCTCCAGACACAGTGGAACCGACCCCTGGAAGACTTGCCAAATTCATTACTGCACCGCAGGACAAGCAGTTCTTGACCAAAGGTGTCCCTGTTGATGCCATGGTGGTAGCGGCGGCCACAAAGGAGGAGTTGGCTGAAACGTCTTCTTCTGTCCATCTGCCTAACAAGGAGTCCAGGACGATGGACAGATATGGGAAGCAGATGTTCTCTTCAGCAACCCTTTCTATGCGATCCCTGAATTACCTGTGCCACTTTACCCGTCTTCAGAGGGATCTCCTGAAAGAGCTTGGAGATGCCCTCCAAGATCCATCAGCTGAGGGGGCCCAGGCTAAGGCAGCCTTCCAGTTGGCGACTCTTAATTCAGTGGTAAACTCCTCCATGAGGTTCATTTCGTATCAGCCGATGGGGCGAGTAGAGCTGCAGGCACAAGCGTGGCCCTAAGGAGGCACGCTTGGATGCGGCTATGTAACTTTGCGGAACCTTTCAGAGAGTCTTTCACCAACACCCCTTTTGATGTTTCCTCTCTCTTTGGATCACAGGTGAAGGATACCCTTACCAGGTGTGAGCAGGAAGGCAAGACTCTCTCTGCCGTAGGAGTCCGTTTTTCCACTCCTTCCAGACCATATCCCAAGGGTCAGAAGAGTGGAAAGATGTGGTTCTGGAAATCCCAGGGAGCCTTGCCAGACAAATGTGGTGAGTTTCCCTCCAGGGGCAGAGGAGGGAACAATAACAGACGCCGCCCTCATGGCAGAGGGGGTCCGCAAAACCAGGGCAGCAGAGAATCTTTCTCTGACAAGCTCTTCCAGCATCCCTGAAGGGTTGCCCGGCTGCTCACCTCTGGAGGCAGTCTGGGGAAGATTATCGCTGTACCCAAGAGCCTGGCAAGACATAACACAAGACAAATGGGTACAGTCCGTTATATCCGGAGGCTACAGAATTCCTTTTGTTCACGCTCCTTTATTGTTGAACAAGTCCCTTCCAGATGTTCCACCCAATCTAAGGGATCAAGCAGTTCAGGAAGTTTCAAAACTGCTAAGAAAAAGGGCCATCCAGCAAGTCCCAGCAGACCAGCAAGGATCCGGAATTTACACAAGGTTCTTTTTGATACCAAAAAAGATGGGACTGGAGACCCATTTTGGATCTCATCAGACTAAACAGGTCTGTACAAAGAACGAAGTTTCGGATGGTCACGCTACAGTCCATTTTACCCTTCCTGGGTCAGGACAATTGGTTGTGCTCCATAGATCTTCAGGATGCGTACTGCCACATCAAAATGGACAGGCGCTCCGGAAGATTCCTGTGCTTCTGGCTGGGAGCCAGCCATTATCAGTTCAGAGCTCTGCCCTTTGGTCTCACCACAGCCCCCAGGGTGTTCACCAAATGTATGGCAGTAGTTACCGCTCACCTGAGATGGCAAGGATTCCAGGTGTTTCCGTATCTAGACGACTGGCTCCTCACTGCTACCACCAGGCATCACCTTCTGCAAGCCAGAGACTATACTATCCAGACGTGCTCCAGACTAGGTATCACTATAAATTTCAAAAAGTCTGCTTTGTCACCTTGTCAGTCTATCATCTTTATAGGCGCAAACTTAAATACAAAAGACAGGTCAGCCAGCCTTCCACCAGACAGGGTGTTAGTCATTCGGCGGCATGTCCAGGTCTTGTTACAATGCAAGAGAATTCAAGCCAGGTTCGTCCTCCAAACCCTGGGTCTCATGGCAGCAGCAATCATACTCGTCCCTCTGGCACGTTTTCACATGAGGATCCTCCAATGGCTTCTTTTCACCAAATGGTCCTTCCAGCAGCTTCCCATGTCTCACATGATTATCATCACAGAAAAATGCAAAAAGCACCTTGGTTGGTGGATGGTCTCCTCATCAGTGCCCCTGGGCAGACCATTTGTACTTCCCCCTCCAGTTGCTACTGTGACCACGGATGCCTCCCTGATCGGGTTGGGGGGGGGCATTATCGGGGCAGAACAGTCCAGGGTACCTGGCAACCTCAAGAGTACCATGTGTACATAAACGTCTTTGAGATGAGGGCCGTGCTTTTAGTGTTGCAAGCTTTTCAGGACTCTTTTCCTGCCGGGACAGTTGCAATTCAAACGGACAATGTCAGTCGTGTGGTACATCAGCAAGCAGGGTGGAACCAGGTCCTACCCCCTATGTCGAGAAGCACTCAGACTCTAGCAGTGGGCGATCTCTTCCCAACGGTTTCTGACCACAATGCATATCCCTGGGAAATCCAATGTCATAGCAGACAGGCTGAGCAGAGCTATTCTCATGCCTCACAAGTGGTCTCTGAATCAAGTAGTAGCGGACCAAATCTTCCGCAAATGGGGACAACCTTGCTGCGATCTCTTTGCCACCCCCTTCAACAGCAAGTGCAGCAACTTCTTCTCTCTCCTACCACATCCAGTGCATTCCCCCCAGAGATGCTGTAGTCCACGATTGGCCTCAGGGACTTCTGTACGCATTCCCTCCTTTTCCCCTATTTCCCAAGCTGATACAGAAAGCTACCGTATTGGGTTGCAGAATGATCCTCATTGCTCCGTACTGGCCTTGACAAATATGGTTTCCTTTCCTTCATCATTATCTTATCGAGCAGCCTTGGACTCTGGACCCAGCTCCAAACCTCCGGATCCATCAATCGGGTGGGCTGCATCATTCCTTACAATCTCTCAAGCTCATGGCTTGGTTGCTCCACTTCCAACCCTAGCCAGGCTTCCTGATATCTCCCAGTCGGTGCGTGAAATCATTTTATCATCGCACAAGTCTACCACTAGAAAAACTTGCACTAGTAAGTGGAAACATTTTTCTTCCTGGGCAGAGGCTAAGAATATAGACCCCTTTTCAGCCCCTGTTCACCACATCCTGGAATTTCTTGCAGAGCTCTTTCATACTGGGTCCGCTTCCACTACAATTAGAGTGCAGTTAGCCGCAATTTCAAATTTTCACATTGGCCTTTCAGAAAGTAGTATAATGTCTCATAAGCTTTGTAAGGTCTTCCTCAGAGGAACCACTCTGCTCAGGCCCCCGGTTTGAGATCCTCCACCCCCGTGGGATCTGAATTTGATTCTAGCCTCTCTAATTTTGCCCCCTTCGAACCTGCAGCTTCCTGTTCTTTGAAGTTTTTGTCTTGGAAAACACTTTTTCTGGTAGCAATTACTTCAGCGAGAAGAGTTTCTGAACTGCAGGTTCTTTGTATCCGTCCCCCGTACCTAGTGTTCCACAAAGACAGGGTTGCTCTTAGAACTAATCCTTCCTTCCGTCCTAAGGTCTCTTCTGAGAATAACTTGAACCAGTCCATTGACCTTCCTGTATTTTTTTTCAACCATTCCAACAGGGGAGAATATAAGTTACATCATTTAGATGTTCACAGGCAACTGCGCTTTTATTTGCATAGGACTAAGGACTTCAGAAAATCGGATCAGCTTTTCCTCTCTTATGCAGAGGGTAAACAAGGCCTACCAGTATCAAAAGTAACTTTATGTAGGTGACTGACTTCTATCATAACCTATATCTATCAGTTGAGGAAGAAAGAATTGCCTGTTAAACCTAAAGGCCACTCCACCAGAGCATTAGCCACTTCTGTTGCGTTTCAAGCCAGGTTGCCCATGGAATCTATTTGTGCAGCGGCCACGTGGGCAAATCCTCATACTTTCATCTCGCATTATAAGTTGGATGTGGTTTCCAGGAGCAGAGCTGATTTTGGTTCCACTGTTCTGAAGAGTCTGTTCCACTGAGCCACCCAGGATATTAGGTGCTAGGGACGCTGTCCCAACCAGCAAGAATGAAGGCGAGATAGACAACTTAACATAAAGAAGTTATGTACCTACCATAACGTTCCATGTTTGTTGTCTCCTCTCATCTTCTTTCTTGTGTCCCACCCTCCATCCCCCCATCCTGCTAGACCGAGAAGAGTTTCTCTATGGATTTACACTGACTAAGTCTTCTCTGGCTATCCCACTCTACCTAGTAGTCTCTATAGTTGGGCTTATGTATGATAGGTTAGGATTCCTTCATTATTTTGTCTGCTGTTAGTCTCACCAAATGAGATCTGGATTTCTAGCGCCGGGCATCATGGGATATGGGGAGGCCTCCAGCCAGTATGTAGCTCTCGAGCTTTAGAAGATGGCTGAGTCGGAGCCGAAGATCTGCTCCGAACCCAACCAGCAAGAAAGAAGGTGAGAGGAGACAACTAACCTGGAACGTTATGGTAGGTACATAACTTCTTTTTCAGTGCCACACTGGCACAGTCCAGCTTCAGCCTTCATGTGGAATATAGGACCACTGTTTACAATTTTGACCAGGATGACAAGGTAAGTAGGGGGGGGTATGCTTGTGTTGATTTAGTGTAATGGTGACCAGTCTTCAAAGATAACAGTTGTGCTAAGTATACTTGACTGTGCTTTCAGCAGCTACATACTGTGATGTTTGAAAATGATTTTGCAGTTGTGTACTACTTTAGATCATTTCATTTAGGTTACTGACTTTTTTCCTCTGTAGCCGTTGTGTAGCAAAAAACACTAGTGTCTGAGGGTATGCTGAAATGTCAGTGCCATATGAGGGTATGCTGAAATGTCAGTGCCATAAAGTCAGTGATGATTTTAAACATTTTGCCTTATCCACGATGCATGCATTTTAATGTTTAAATGTGTAGCTGGAAACTTTCAGGTAACTGTCTTTATTTCACAGCATTCTGCACCCTAAAAATAAATAAATTGTGTAATAAGTACATAAATTGTACATGGGGGGGGGGTGCAGACAAGCTTTCCCCACATGTCAGACGTAGGTTGTGCTTCTAGGGTGTGAGGTAGTTAATTTTTTTTTTCCTTCGTCTTTTAAATGTGCTTGTTACTAACTGCCCTGACATTGCTAACTTTATTCATCATCTTTGCTTTTTCAGTCAGTTTCAGAGATGCAAGTAACCTGAGCCTACCCCAGCACATATGTGCAATGTAAGAAACAGACATGGGTGGGATGTCACTTTATCACAGTATAGAGATGCACTCAGAAGAGCAGTCTGAGCATCACCAGTTCAACTAACTACTGTTGGGAATTAAGGGTTTTTAACTTCCATCACAATTACCATGTAAATGGGCGGTTGTCTTCGAGTGTGCAGTACATGTACACTGCTGCCTTGATTTATAGCCAAGTGCTTCTACTCCAAGCACACCTCCGAACCTTATCCAGTACCTCGGTATTTACCGGTTTTGAGATAAAAATATTGGTGTGCCACGAATTCCCGAGTGGCCCATTTAAATTCTGAATCTCCTTCCCCCTTGCATTTTTTGCAGACGTCTTCGCGTGTAGGGTGTACGTGATGATGTAAGTATCTTGAGCAGACTGCCAGCCTCTCAGAATATGGCTGAGCTTGAGGGGTTGTGTACCAGTGTGTTTATCTAACAAGTACACATGCACTGCAGGCAAGCTGTTCGTGGCTCATTCTTATATGAGGTAGTTAAGTACAGAGTGCAGACAGTCGGTCAATGGCTCAGTGCGCTTACTTGGTCCAAGCTCCAGCAAGTCTGCAGCAGACCAGCAGTCACTCATAATTGGTCGGACAGTAAGGTGGACTTGTTCCGGTCTGGTGTTAAAGATGAAAAAGTATATCACCAGCAGCACCACCAGTTCTTCCCCTGGCTCCTTCAGGTACTGTACCATACCAGGCATATAAAGAAAGAAAAGAATTAAAAAAATGCAATGCGGGTGGCTGTTGGTGTTTTTTTTTTTTTTTGAGGTTGAGACTTCAATTATTACAGGGAAAGAAAGTAAATCTTTGCAGACTGTGGTTTTGATTAGGCATGTTGTGCCAGTGTGTGCTTGTGTAGGTGATGGGGTAGTGTTGGAAGCTTTGTTTATTTCTGTACATACCGTTTACTTTTCCCCCTTGAGGATGTTGAAATTATGTTACGATAGGTCTTTGGGGGGGGGGGGGTCAAAGACTTTTCCTTGGTTTCAGGAAGCTACAGTGAGACAAAATCAAAGACCATGTGTTATAACTGATAACAGTAGGCAACCTTTGCTAATAGATGATTTCGGGTCGCACTGCAGAGCACCCCACCCCAAGATCTAACGGTCATGTGCAAGCTACCAGTCTATCTGTAGACAGCCAAATAAGGTGTGCTCTCCAGTATGCATATCGAAAATACTTTTTTATGCTGTAGCTCATCTGTTTTGCAGCTTGGCAGAAGAAAAAAATGTACATATTTATAATGTATATATAATTATTCATCTAGATCAGCTGAGCAGAGTTTACTGTCTTTTCCAGAGGATGGAGATGCCCATCATTTGATATCAGGCCGTAACTCCTCACTTCCCTGTGTATATAATAAATGGATAACAGATCAATTTGCCAAGACGGCTCAGGCTTCAGGGGATAGGAGTTATTTCCCAGAGATGGTTCAGCAAGTAAGTTTTTAAAGGAGAATGACATGAAATGAAGGAAACTTTTTTTATTAAAAATGCCGAAGTGTTTCTTTACCAATCTGTCTGTTAAAATGTTTCTTAAAAGAAAAGCACCTTCATGTTTCAATTCACATACTTTTACAAGCAAGTTATTAGTTTTATAAACAAACATTAATTTACTTTTCGTCATACGTTTAAAAGAGAATTATCCATTTCATGAAGAATCATTAATTTAGTTTTAGTACCGGAATGCATTTTTATTTCATTTGTTTGTATTGTGAATATCAAACACCCCGAAAAATCCAAGGTACTTAGCTTACCTTTATTAAAGGATCATGCTTGTACTCTTAATTTTATTTCAAACGTGTGTTTAGTGTGTGTGTAGCGGCCTTAGGTCATCTGGTGCCCTAGGCAAAAGGGCTCCATGGCGCCCCCTACCACACCATCTGATGCCCCCATCCTGGTCTACCTACACCAAATAAATACTGGAAAAGTACCCCTGCTACAACAGCGCCCTAGGCAACCTCATAGTTGGCCTATGCCTAAGGCCGGCTATCCCACGCATATACACATACACACACAATGAGGGAGACCAACACCCATCAGTTTAGTGTTTGCAAATGTATGGAAACGTGTCTTTAGATATTGCTGTAACCATTAGAAAATCCATTTTACACTTGCCCTTTTGTCACTTGGGAGACATTCCCCACACAAAATGCTGCCAAGGTTAAACATGATCAGAAACTGTGAAAATGCTTTATCATTTGCACAGCAGAAAGTCATGTAAGGCCATCTGTGCTTTGCCAGTGCATGGGTAGAGTAATCGCCATCTAGAGGACTGGTCCATATAATTTCTTAACTTTCCATTCATGAATAAAAATAAATAAATAAATTATACCTCTGTATGGCAGTCTCTGTAGACTGCCACTCCATTGCATTTTCATTACAGATTACTTTCACTCGTCAACTCATTCAGTCACTCACTCATATCATTTCCGATTACAAGTATGTCTTAAGTTGTCTCCGAACAGCACTGCATTTAATATGCTGCTTGCCATGGCTACATTTTATAAGACTCAGCACGGTTTCTGATTTGGGTTGAAATTAATCGATGGACTTTTACTATGCAGAGCTGTGCAGTTGGCATAGTGAGACCCAATTCATACTGACCTCACTGCTCAGTGGAGCAACTGAGGGTTTTCTGAATTGCATGGCAGTGCAGTAGTCTTGGAGTATAACCATAGTTAAGTAGGCCTTTGGTCAAACTAACACATTGCTCTACAAGGATACTTCCATAATGCAGATTCGTTTGTCTGTACTGTGTAGTTTCTGTGCAGTGCATAAACAGTGTAAGTATACATAGAAGTCTAGCAACATGCACATTTGCAGCATACCACTGTTCATACCAATTCTGAACAACATGTTTAGTATGCTGTGGGGAAGAATGGGACAGTATTAGAGTGAATGTAGTTGGATTTCATGTGCTTGAATGCTAATTTTGAAAGTATGTATGGGTGTACCTAGCATTAGATGTTTTTAAATGTCTGTCTGCATGCATTTATGTTTAAAAGTCTGTGTGTGTGTGTCTACATGCACTTGTGTGTTAGGTTCATAGGTTGGTACTGAGCTATCTGCCCGAAGGCATACATTAGCCCAGCCACGTTGTGCGGTATTCACCGCCCCTTTAGTAGTTCCCTAGACCCTTGTACTAGCAGCTAGTACCCTTGGCCCCTATTTAGTAGTGCTGTTAGTGTGATCCCCGGTGTGAACTTTCTGTTACCCATCCACTCATCAAGGTTCCTCTTGAAGAGTGATAGTGAGGGGCTCTGCCTTATGTAGATCAGGACCCTGTTCCATAGTAAGGGAAGTCTCTGCGAAGGGAATCTATCCCTCCAGCATGTTCTATTCATTGTTGTGTTGAGGTTTATATCCCTAGAGGGTGTAGCTCGAGTAGATTTGGTTTTGCTAAGATGGAGCATGTTCAACAATTCTGGGTTGGACATGGCTCTGTACGTTCGACAGAGATCACCTCTGAGAAAGCAGTATGCAACAGAGAACATTCTTAGCTTTTTCAATCGTGCTGCATAGGGCAACTGTTTGAGGCCAGTAATTCTCTTGGTTAGGTACCTCTGTGGTCTCTCCAGCTGCTGGAGATGTCTAGCCAGGTACATTCCAATTGGTGCATTGTACTCAATAATGGGTCTGATGAGGGAAGAGTAGAGGGGCACCATTACATCCTTAGATCTTGATGCAAACCCTTTCATGATCAGATGGGTCACATAGAAAGATTTTCTAACCCCTTTGGCAACATGGTTATCAAAGGAAAGCTGGCTATCTACTTGGGTCCCTAGATCCCTTATTTCTTCTTCAGATTTCAGGGGATTACCTCCTATGTTGTAGTTTGCGGGTACTCTGTTTTTTCCAAAGGGGATTACTATGTATTTTTTTGCATTTAGCTTGAGACCATGGCATTGACACCATGCATCAGTCTCATTTAGGCCCTTCTGGAGGATCTCCATGTTGGCCGGAGACTCTATTATAGCACCCAGGTTGCAGTCGTCCGCAAACTTAGTCAGCCACAGCCCTTCCGTGTTTGCCTGTACTTCTGAGAAGTATATGCCAAACAGGAGGGGCCCCAGGACAGAGCCCTGAGGCACACCACTCGTTACTGGTCTGGATTCAGACATAGATCCCGCTACTCTTACTTTATGGGATCTGAGAGCCAGTTTGCGATCCATCTTGTGACGTAAGGGTTTATGCCCAGGCTGGTGAGCTTATCAATAATACCCGAATGGGGAATGGTGTCAAATGCTTTAGTAAGGTCAAGGTAAGCCGTGTGTACCTCCTTTCCCTTATCTATAGCCTGAGTAACTGTCTCAAAGAAATCCTCCAGGTTCAGGAGGCATGATCTGCCCTTGACGAAGCCGAACTGTGTGGGGTCCAGTGACTGGAGTTTCCTAATCTCTCCATTTATGAGTTCCATAATGATTCGCTCCATAGCCTTACAGATCAGACTGGTCAGGCTTATTGGTCGGTAGTTCCCAGGGTCAGTTATGGCCCCACCCTTGTGTAGAGGGACCACCGTTGCCGTGCGCCATTCTCTGGGCATATATCCTGTGGAGAGGCTGAGACTGAACAGGGTATTAAGATGCGGGGTTAATTCATTTTGGAGCTCGCGTATGACACAGTCTGGGACACCATCTGGTCCCATGGAGGCAGTGTTTTTAGCTTTAGATAGAGCCTTGTTAACCAACGTATCAGTAATAATTGGACTTGCACAATCCCCTGGAATGGTAATAGGCCCTGTAGGTGGTGAGGGGGGGAGAAATTTGCACTGAACCTGTCAGCCAAGATGTTGGCAATGTCAGAAGGGTCAGTGTATTTTGTTCCATTTTGTACTAGCTCAGAACAGACCTGAGCGTTGCCATTTAGGTTTTTGACATAGCCATAGAAGGCCTTATGGTTATCCTTGGCATCCTTGGCAACTTTCTTTTCAAAATTAGCTTTAGTTGACTTGATGAGGGCCCTCAATTTCTTACTAATGCTGATCAGGGATGATTTTTCTACTTGAGATTTGGCCTTTTTTTGCATAAGTCTCCTCCTTTTATTGTAAAGTTTGCTTATGGCCAGGGTCTACCAGACTGGTTTCTTCTTGCTTGAGGAAGGAGTCTTGGTTTTATTTGGGATAGCACGGTTCATGCAATCCTGAAGATGCATATAGAGTGCCTTGGTGTAGGATTCCGCATCCTGGATATCATTATCCTTCTGCAAGGGAATAGTGAAGCTTTCCACTTCGGATGCAAGTAGTTTGAAGTTTGCTTTGGAAAGGTTTTTGACTGTTTTTTTTGACTGGGGGAGGTGGAGGGGTGAGGATATCCAGGGTTATCAGTTTGTGGTCGGATCTGACAAAAGAGGGGGTGATAACAGGTGTGGTACAGTGGGCGCCCATATTTGTGATGATTAAATCCAATATGTTGTCCCCTCTAGTGGGAGAACATACCAGTTGTTCAAGGGCATTTGAATTTATAAATTCTATGAATCGCTGAGCATAGGAGTTGGAACATTGGTAGTTCGCCCAGTCTATACCAGGGTAGTTGAAATCACCCAAGATTATGGTGTTGGGTAGGACCTTTATATTTTCCAATGTCTCAAGGAATGCAGAGTGAGCATCTTGAGATATGGTGGGCGATCTATAACCGGCTACGACTTGAAATGTGGTTTTGCCTGCTGATAGTTGCACATGGATGATCTCTGGGGCATCATGTTGCGCTACTAACCTGGAGATATGGGTATCCTTGATGAAAATGGATGCACCTCCGCCCTTTGTACTGCGATCCGGTAACTGAGGCCAGAAGGTATGATATGAATTGTAACCTGGCAGTGCTGGGGTGCTCTCTTGAGCCTTGAACCAGGTTTCCGTCACTGCACACACATTGATTTTCTCCATGCTGAGGAGAGCCTCGAGTATGTGCATTTTGAGGTTGAGACTTCTGGCGTTGAGTAGCATTACCCTTAGTTTTTGGTTACCTGTGCTGGTTACGGTCGTTGGTTTGTCCTTTGAGCATTGCCTAAAAAAGGCACTATGGGGACGGCAAGAGCCTTGGCCAGTATTCGAAAACCTAGGTGTGACAGGTGCAACCCATCTCTGGCAAAACAGCGAGGCTCGTCTGTCATGTCATCCCAGGCAGACAGACACACACTGGATCCCCTTAGAATGACACCAGAAGCTTAGTCAGTTGTTGAAATTGATCATTTTGTCTTTGTATTGTGGTATCATTCTAGGTGACGGTAGTATGCTACTCAAGGTCAGGGTCATACCAGCTTGGGCTACATGATCAGAGAGCTCCTCAATGTCTCTTTTCATGTAGTCCAGGGAGGTACGTCTTAGATCATTCACACCAACATGTACAATGACAACGTCATACTTGTACTTGTTCTGGAGTGACCTAAGTGCTTGTGTTATGTGGCGGATCCGAGCACCTGACAGGCAACTGACAGTAACCTTCTTGTTCAGCCTGGTGAGTGGAACATCCGTGTGCCTTACTATAGAGTCTCCTATTACTAGCATGTTAGGTATGGTGTTTTTCCTTAAGGGCTGTTGTGAGGCCATTGTTATGCTATGGACACCTGCATTGCTTGCTTGCCAAGATGGTAGAGCTCAGTTGGTCAGTTGTTCAAGCGGCTGGTATATGCAGTTAATTGTCATAATATTGTATTTTACTGAATTCAATTCACGTCATAGTTTTACTCATACGTTACTAATTTGTTATAGTGCTACACTTATACATAAATAGGAGGTCAAAGGCTTAAAACATGTAAAACAGAAGGCAGAGTTCATTGTTATGCCACTCTAATGTACCACTTGCTTTGCTGAGATAGATTGACTTGCACTTTTCAGGCTTAATATGATAAGAAATAATAGCAACAGAGCTGAATTAACTGGTCTGTGCTGGACTGGTGCACTAACATTATTAACTAAATGTGATTATGGCTTTAGTTAAAATATACATGTCTTTGTGTGTTTGTACACACACACACATCTGTAAATGTCTGTGTGTGTAGATATATATATATCTCCTTTCGGCTTTTCCCGGTTAGGGGTCGCCACAGCGGATTACCTGTCCGCTCATGATTGGCAGTGGAGTTTTTTATGGTGTTGAGTTTCCAGCCAGGCGCTCAACCTTACACAGAAGGCACACACATGCACTCACGCCTAGGGCCAATTTAGAGTGTCCAGTCCACCTTCAGCATGTCTTTGGGATGTCGGAGGAAACCGGAGCACCCAGAGGAAGCCCACGTGACTACAAGGAGGACATGCAGACTCCAGACAGAAGGCACCTCAGCCGAGGATCGAACTGGAGAACCTCTTGCTGTGAGGTGGCAACACTAACCGCTGCACCGCCGCGGCCACCCTATATGTATAAAATAATACGCTGTCTAAACTATAGAATAAAATTATTCAAAATCACAGCGTGTGACATGCCTTGTTTTACCTCATCGTACTTAAATAGACCTTTTTGATTTGAGTTTACTTAGATTTCATTTCCCGCTAAAACATTTCTCATAACTCTGGATTAGCAAAGGTGAATTATTTTGTTAGCCTTTCTACTAGAGAGAACTAGCTGCTAAACTGCCGTTATACCCTGATCACTTGAGATGTGCTTGTTGCTTTTTTTCTTTCTGAGATTGTAGTGACCGTCGTATGAATGACCTTTACTTTATATACACAGTTTCAAATGTCTTTTTTGCTTTGCTATGATATTATCTTTCTGCTTGGTGTAACTCATTTATAATTATATTTCTATATTTGCTGCTGTCTGCACCCAAATTATGAACATTTGTTGACTGAAATTTACTGATTTCTTCTAGCGTGACTGACTCATTTTACTTGTGGCATAATGTCTGAATTTCTCCTCTGTACGTTTGAGTTCTGAATATCTTGTATGACTGCCTAATGCAGAGTGCTGCCAATATTTACTTTCTGCATGGTTTATATTTTGTGTTATTTAATGAAAAAGGCTAAAGCTCAGCCGCAGTTATTTTTATAAAAGAAAATTGTATTTTAGTTTTGCACAAGTTGAAATATTGATATAAGTCAGTATTCTGCTTATTTTGTCATTCATGATCATATTTTGGTTGTCCAGTTTGCATTTAAAAGTTGGTATCCCACAATTCCATTGTAGTGGGTGGGCTTACCTAATTATGTATGCAAATTTTGTTATTCAGCGTACAGATTTTGAACCATTTGTACTTATTTTTCATGGGCCTTTGTCCAGATTTTTGATGATTCCAGGTTGAGAGGTATGCTGCCAAGTAAGCAGTGACATAAAAGTGTTCTAATTAGAGTCCACTGGATGTAATTTACCTCAGTCTGAGTCCAGTGCTCTCCAATGTAGTTTTCACAAAAGTAACTCAACAAAACTGGCACTTTTTTTTTCATATATGCTCACACAGTACTTTCCAGAGTAAATGGCAGCCCTCAAACACCTTTTCTTGATTACCACAGTTACCAGTTTATTTATTATTTTACATTTGTTGACCGGGTTAGTCCGACTAAGCTGATAGCTCTTTTTCAGCAGAGGCCCAGGGAGAAAAGCTCCACAGAGATGCAATTCAAATCAGTATAAACAGTAACTCAGGAATATCTTAAATATATACAATTCTAGTACAAATAAACAATAACTCAGTCAAACTGACTCGGTCAAAACTAACAGAATAAGGATTCTTTACCCAATAATATTTAAGTTGTTTAATGGCATTCTTAACTTACCTACCACTGCAAAGCTAGCCACTTGGTGGTGTAAACATTGGCTCTAGATGATTGTCCCTGTCAAAGTGACACCCTGACCCCATGAGGATGGATGGAGTCTTTCCTTGCCTTGTTTATTCAAAGTAATTTCCAGACCTTACTTAAGGAGTTAAAAGTAAAAGTATAAACGGGTACTGTTCTGAAAACGCAAGTTATGAAGTAATCTGTAACTGCTTTAACTAAAGACAGAACCTGTGCTGCTGTTGTCTTGACTTTAATAATCAGAACAGATTCTGGAGTCCTTACAGACAGTAAATCTGAAGTTGAGCTGCATCACAAGTGTTTGCTTTAGAAGGCAGATGGAGTAACACACACAGTAAATGGTCAGTCTCTTCTTACACAAATCCATGGTATACATTCCTGTGAAGTTTACCTTTTTTCAAGTCATGGAAAATGCTTTGTTTCCATAGTTACATGTCCAAGGGGAAAATAAGGAAATAATCTCTGATCAAACTCAATATCTTCAAGATGCAGTAATCTTGAAACAGTGCACATAGTTACGAAGTATGAATTTTTTTCCTTTTTCTTTAACGTATATCAAGTACAATGTTGCTTTTTTACTTTGATCTTTAAAACCGTTATTTGCATGTTTAATTTAATAAAGCTTTAATGCTTTTTGGCTCACTTCTTATATACTTTGAAAGAGCAGTAGCATTTTAAGAATATTGTATTTTTCCCCGCAAAGCTATTTAGTGCCCCACCCTCACTCCCACACACCTTTTTGCAGAAATGTACAAGGAGACAAGGGAGGACATGCAGACTAAAGTAAAGGTGCCCTTAACTGAAAACCACACCAGGAGACCCAGGTACTGTTATACAGTAGTACTTATGTCTGCCCCATCCTGTCAAGGCAGTCTTATTAAATTTTCAAGTGGACACCAGAGATGACTGTTGGAGATGTCACTCAAGGCCGTTGTTCCCATGCACATTTTGTCTGTTTTTTTTTTTTTTTTTTTTAGGTTTGCTTTTCATAGGGCTGAATGTGAAAACTTTGTCAGAAGTAGTCTACCAAGACATGTTTACTTAGATGAAATAGAACAAAATGGCACTTAACCGTAGTGTAGGGGAGGCACACAACCAGAAAGTATTTCATTTGGAGGTTTAAGTGACACCACCATGCAGGTGGGAGGTTCTGGTCCCCCATCTAATTATACTTAGGATCACTGCGCCTTAAGGAAAAGGGGAAACTGTACACTGCTGTTGAACTAAATGCTGTTTTACCCAGTTTTCATTACATAAAAATAATCACATGGCATGAAATCCTCCCCCTTTACAAGGAATCTCGGCAGTGATTGATTTAGTATATTTCTTTTTATAGTTTTTAGAAATGTTGCACAGTGAGAAAATGTTTTTATTCTTGGTGCAGTATATTGAATTCATGTACGTCTTAATGTACGTATGCCTTAAAGGTTTCCCAGGTTTGAATTCTGATAGAACCAGACTGATTAGAACACACTTTCCTGAATCTTTGTCCAGTTTCTTGTGCCTGGCAGTTTCTTGAGTTTTCAATTTTTCCTTGTCATATGCCTGTAGGTGTGTGTACTTGTTTATATTGCCCCACACACACACACACACAACATAAGCACACTGTTTTTCTATTCATAATGCAGTTTTGCTAAAGAGACAACAGCAGCAAGAGCAGTAGGGTGTTTGTGATGTGGGGGATATTTTCGGCATTTTCTACTTTTGCTTCTCCTTTCAAAATTGTTGCTGCCTGATCATAGCACCTTTTTCTGATTTTGTGAATGTCAGTAATGTTTTGGGAGGTATACATGTTATAGTTGTGTATGCATTTAGCAAAAAAAAATTCTAGTTTATCTATTAGTTTTTTTTTAGACTGCATTTATAGCCATATATAATTTTATATATGTGCGGTACACTGTGTAGGAATGATTTATTATTTTTAATTGTTTCAGCTAAAGGCAGTACATGAGCAGTTAGCTGCTTTGTCGCAAGCTCCAGTGAACAAACCAAAGAAGAAAAAAGAAAAAAAAGAAAAAGAAAAGGAAAAAAAGAAAAAAGAGAAAGATAAGGATAAGGACAAAGATAAAGACAAAGAGAAAGATAAGGATAAAGAAAAGGACAAAGAAAAAGAAAAGCACAAAATGAAATCTGAAGAAGAGAAGAAAAACAAATCGGTACAACCAGGAAAGCCAGTACAACAGAAGAAGTCCGCTTCGAAAAAGGCAAACAGTACAACCACAACAAACAGGTGACTAGCACATCTCTATGCAACATATTAGTTTGTGTTACTGTTAGTAAAGTTGAAAGTATTTACAGTAGGCGTTATTAAGAAGTTGCACTGTTTTTGCATATTTTTATTTTGTTGAAGTTTGTTTGTTTGTATGTTTAGGTTTAGTATTGGTCTGTTATACCATTGAGACCGTACAAATAGTATTTTAGAAATGCTTGCCAGGAGGTAGGGTTTATGTGAATGAAAAGTAAATTAGTTGCGGTATTATATTGGGTTAGTAAATGTAGCTGGGGAACTTGCAGAGGAAGTGAATGGTAATTTTCAAAGGATTTTGGGACCATCCGGTTTATTCTCAGATTCCTGTGCATACAAGCCTAAGAACATGCTCAGCAGCTCACAAGGATATCGTGTACTACTCGACAGTCAAAACACTTTATAATTTGTTTGATCATGAAACTAATGGAGGATTCAGTTGTTAGCAAATCTTCATTGTTTTACTGTCCTGTTTTGTGATGTTACATTTGCCTTCCACTTGGGGGAAGCTACGTTATTGTCATTTGCCATATATTACTATGCCCTGGAAGGCAGCAAATTGGCAAGCTTTTCTGCTTTGAAACCATGACTCTTATGTCAGTATGGCTTTAATAGTTTTATGTCCTAGACTGCAGCATTCCACAGCCTTGCCTCATTGCCTTTTCATTCTTTCCATATTTAATGGAAAACTGCACCTTAAAACTGGAAAAAAAAAAGTTTTCATTTTTCTCCCCAGTGCGTAACTAGTACACCAGAAGCCATTTTTTCACTTTATGCCCAAACGTGGTCATCATGGGGACTGCCATAATGATGTGAAGATTTTCAGTCTGTCTTCCTCTCATAATTGGGTTTGGAGTCTATAGCATGATAAACTCTTAGACATTTTGAATGAGCCTTAGTTTTTCCTCCATCTAGTTAGTGTCAGTGATATGAGTCGCTGCCTTTTCAGAAAGTCTGTGAAAGCAAATTAATTTTTTCTGTTTAGCTGAAAATCTTAGATTTCTGCTTGATCTAAGCTTAAAACCCTTTTTAGTCCATTTCCAGTGTTTTCAGTGCAAAAGATATGTAAAGGCCAAAGTGGTTAGCAAAAAGTGCATGTGTATCAGTCTGTGTATTACTGAAGCATGACTTTTTCTTAAGCAGAGTTCACTTTAGCCATTTACAATGTTTTATTGACCTCAGCAAGACAATCTCGGGATCTAAAACCGTGGAGGAAAACTTAAAAACTTACAGAATCTGTGCTGTCTAGCCTAGGTCAACTGGTCTGAGACGGATTCTTTTCTGAAGTAATGTAAGACTTTAATATGGGAAAAAGGGAGAGGACCTTCATGAAATAAGAGAAGAGGTATAAGTAAGCACAGAACAATTTTTATGTGATGATAGAGGAGAAAATGGCTCTGGTATAACTTAAATAACATTGGAAATTGGAGTTTTTTTTGTCTACATCCAGTATGTCTAATTTGCACTGCCGTAATAGTCAGTTTTGGAAGTTAGGATTTTCTCTTGTAGTCAAGGGCTTTGTAAAGTGTCAGGTTTTTGTTCTTTGGTGTTGGTCCACTCTACCATAATCAAGCGTTTCTGGGTTCATTACAGTGGCTGTATGCTGTGTCCCGTGCTAGAAGCTATGTCCATGACTGTTTCTAATCACACATTGGTTGTACACTTGCAAACAGATGTGGCCATGCAAACTTATGACAACCTTTACATGTGAATATTTGAGTATAAAATGATCAGTACTTGCACATGCTGCCCATTTGTTTAATTTTTTAGAGCAAAGTTATATTGATGTAACATTGCACTCAGATTTCTGGATCTCCAGGAAATTGCAAGGGTGAGAATTGGAAGTCCTCATACATCTGAAATTTGAACTTTTTGAAGTGCCTTTTTTTGCTGTTATTTTGAAGTGCAGTGACTCATGTCGTTGGTGTATGTAGAGTTAGGGGATGTGGGAACAGAACCCCCACAAGGAGGTTCAGAATGTCGTAACTGTCTGCTACAGAATGTACTTTTTTGTGGCTTTCAGGGCACGCGCACACTGCAGTTTTATGTAGTGTGTATCACTGCATGTGTCTAATTATGGGGAGGGGGGCAAGCATTAATGTAGTGATGTGGAACCTGTTCAGGTAAATGTAATGACAACTTGGGGCAGATGGATTCTGGACTTGTGCAGTATTTACCACTCTTAAGTAAGTTCTTTACATGTCCAGAATGCAAACAATCTAATACAACATGCATGGCACATGCCCTCAACTGTGTTTAAAAATTTGCATTGATTATCTTTGCATAAAACTCCATATGGGAGACTACCTTTGAGGCTTTCTGAAAATGGTTGCTTTTTGGGTGTACAATGCACCTGATGCTTTAAAAGAGGCTTATTGAATTTGATGGCACCATATTGCTGTTGCTACTTTTAATATATGTGGGGTTTTTTTGTTGTTTTTGCAGTGGCAACTGTTTTTACTGAAAAAAATATGTTGGTGAATTTTATCTCAATGTTTGGTCAATAAATTTGGCTATTTAAGTCATGTTGTGTGTTATATGCCAATTTAATTAATTTATTTTATTTTATTTTACATTTGTTAACTGGGATTGTCTGACTGAGCAAAAGCCCTTTTTCAGCAGAGACCCAGGAAGAAAAGCTCCAAAACATAGTTACAAAAAAATAACCATTGCAAACACAGTTAACATTGTAATCATTCATAATAAAACTTGTAGAACAGTTATGTATGCAGTTAAAATGTATGTATAAAAATGTTATGAAGAATACTGCAGCAGAAGGAAAGGAGATAGTGTTTGGTAAAAAATGATGAAGTAGACTAGTTTAAATTGTAAGTGTTTTGGTATAGAGGAGAATAAATGATGGTAAGACAGAGGAAGTTGGGTTTGTTGTTTAGTGAAGGTATATTAAAGGAGGCTGAGAACAGGTACAAATCCAGTGATTTTTTTTTAAGTACTCTTTAGTGGCTAGTTTGAATACTTTAGGATGTGAAAGTGATCTAACTTGTGGGAGTTTGTTCCAAGCAATAGAGGGGATGGTAGCTGTATGTAATGGCTCCTATTTTGGACTTGGGCTTGTAAATTTGTAAAAGGTCTTGGGTCGAGCTCCTGAGTAGTCTGGATGGGACAAAGTGGGAGATTATGGTGCCTAGTGCTGGACAGTAGGATGGTGAATAAATAATGGAGTGTGTAATTTGGAGCTGAGAGAGGAGTGTAGAAGGTGTGGTAGTTCGAGCCAGTTTTGATGTTTGAGAGATACACAGTGGTGAGATTTGTAGGATGTTCTTCGTGTTTCACTGTTGCAGTCATTACATTTGGGTAATCTACTGGCAGGTTGCCCTCAATCGGCCTGAATTCCAAAGTCTTGGGTCTTGCGTCGGTTGCTGTCTTCTCTTCCATGACCCTTCTAAAAATTCAAAAAACAAACTGGTGAAAAAAACACCCTTGCAGGCCCATCGCCGTTAAACTCCTGGATTCAGATAGATGTGTGAGAAGTTCTTTATAATCCACAGATTGTTGTAAACAAGAACGCCAATAAACAAAAAAAACAAATTGAAATTTTATTAAGCTTAAAAACAAGCTTTTTGTCGGCATTCTGCACCAACTTCCTCAGAAAAACAAACTGCACCACACATTTGTCTCACTATAAATACATCACTACTCCACTCAAATGCGCCCCCTAGCGGCACCCCTTTAAAAAGCGCATAATTACACTTCGAAAATTTTTAACTAAGAAGCGGCCAAAATGTTCAACAATGTGGTATCTACTACTCATACCTGCCATCAATGCTGGTAAAACCTATGATGCTCCAAATATTGAATTTTAAAGCCACCATAAATACATATAAATACAAATGGTCAAATGTGTCAATAGCCACAAGAAAAATTGATGTATTTTAAAAATAAGTATAAAAGTGGAAAGAAAATTCCCACAAGTGTTAATATAAACATTAATATAAACAACAAATAGTGAACACAGAAGTGAAATGAAAAAGTGAAATAAAAAATGGTAAAACCCAAGAATATGTTCCTAGATGGCATTAAGTCACTCCAGGGGGCTTCACCTCACTAGGCTTCTCAATTTGAGAAAGCAACTGATGGAAAGCATACTGTTAAGTCCAGGTAAATGCTAAGCTTCCAACTTAAGTTGCCACATCAACTCCTTGCATTCACGTCTTAAAGAATCGGGTCCCCCCATAAACTCTTGGTTTAGCTGATCGATGACTGTAAACGAAAATTCGTGACCTGGATTATCTAATATATGTTTGGCCAGAGCGTTGTCTACCTTCCCCTTCCTGATGGCATATAAGTGCTCGTATACTCGTTCCTGTAGTTTCCTATCAGTCTTGCCGATGTAGAAACCTGGGCAGATGGAACACTGGATTAAATATACCACCCGATTACTGGCACAATTGAATCTTCCTTGTATGAGATATTTCTTATCCCTGATGGAAAAAGCTGAACTTGCTTTAATGTATCTGCAGTACCTGCACATGTTACATTTGAACATCCCAGATCTGGGGGAGGCACCAGCAACTTTGGACTCCAGGATGTTTTTGATGTTAAGGCCCCTCCTGAAAGTAACCTTAGGGGGCGATAATAGTCCAAATGCTCCTATTGACTCTGTGGTTAATAAGCGCCAATTTTTCTTTATAATGGACACAATGTCCATTGCATCCAAGTTGAATGAAATTGCAAAAGAAAAATTTAAAGTATCAGACTCACTGGCGAGGTGAGGTAAACATAAAGACCCATCCTCCATATTCCCCAAAATGGGACAGAAGTGGCCATTGGCCCTCTTCTCCTGCACTTCCAAACTCAATTCTGCGACAAAATCGGCGGGGTACCCTCTGCTGACGAACATGCCAAAGATGAACTTGCACTCCTCGTGAAATTTCTTGTCTTCTGATGTCATACGGGCTGCTCGAACAAATTGGCCTTTCACGATAGCCCTCTTTTGGTGTAATGGGTGTTCGCTGTCAAAATGTAGATAAGAATTCAAGAAAGTCTGCTTCCGATGTATGCTGGCCATGAAGCGATTTAGGTTCCTATCTTTCTCTAGTTCCACGTTCAGGTAAGTAATCTTGTCAATGGCAAACTCAGGTGTGAATTTCAAAAATTCTGTGGAGCTGTTAAAAAACGACACCAAGTTATTAACATCATCTAGAATACCATTGAAGATGACAAAAATGTCATCCAAAAACCTAGTGTATAACGCTACTTTCTCATGGACCAAAGAATTAGATAAAGCAAACACCCTCTCCCAGTGGGCATAACTAAATTGGCCACACTGGCTCCACAGGGCGATCCCATAGGGACCCCAATCAATTGGTGGAACCACTGGTTATTAAATGTAAAAAAGTTGCTGGTAAGAATAACCTCCAATAGTTCGCTGACCATCGTAACTTCTGCAGGAGCATGGTGAAAAACCATTTCCAATTGGATCCACTCAACCGCCTCCAAATGGGGGATAGATGAGTACAGGTCAACAACGTCAATGGTCAAGAGAATACAATCAGCATTAAATGGAACAGAACCCACTTTTTCCAAAAATGCCCAATAATCTCTCAAAATGTATTGAACTCTGTCCACATACTTCTTGAGAATCTCGTCCACCACCTTGGCCACTGCGTACGTAATGCTTCCTCTGGCAACTGACCAGTTGCCGCATAGGTAGATCATAGATGTTCTTGTGTATCTTGGGGTTCCCAAACAAGACTGGAATTTTAGGTGATGCCACAGAAACAAAATTATATACATCCACATCAGTAATGCCATTGATGAACATCTCCTTGAAAAATGACCGGATGTGGCACAAGCTAAGATTCAGTTCATTCTTAGAAACCTCCTGGTAAGTATCAGAAGATAGGATAGCCAACATCCTGTCATTGTAGTCATTCATAACCAGAGTTTAAAGGCGCTGGGCCTGCAAGGGTGATTTTTTTCACCAGTTTCTCTTCCACGACGTCAGGGTTATAAAACATGCAGCCGACGCCATTTTCTTTAGTCTTTCTTGCCACGCGGTGCTCGAAGCAGAAGCATTTCGCAAGTGCCGGTCGGCCGACTACTGAAATGTTCGAGTTGAGTTTCAGAACCAAAGTCTTCACTAAAGCTAAGTACCCCGTTGGGGAAACTTTTTTTTGCTTTTTACCGATGTCAGAAAAAGTTAATAATTGTATTACTTGTGGGAAGCAAATACCTCATAAGGATTTCCATTTATACTGTATTCCTTGCCTAGGCCCTGATCACAACGTGCCTGGCTGTCGGTTTTGTGCTAGATTTAACCAATGCACTATTAAGCGTCGGTATATTTTTCCATCTATGTATTTTGGAAACAGATTTAACTACCCAGAAATGTCGTCGGATAGCAATCCGACTACCGGAGTACATAAAAAAACGCAAAGAAAAGGACAGAGAAAGGCAGTCGAGATCCAAAACCGACGACGAAGCTTCTCCTAAGCCAGTCGCCGGTTCACCGGTACTCAGGCGTTTTCGCAGCCCCTGATAACCGCTACCTTCGAGTCACAGGCCTCTACCGACACCCATGTGGAGTCCGGCATGCCGCAAGATGCTCAAGGTATTGGACCGACGGATGTATCTCCCTCGGATGGGTCTGGAGCCGCTGAGCAGGCACCGGCTTCTGAGGGTGTATTCAGACCTCAACTTTTTTATATCAAACCGACGAAAGCTGCAAAACTAAAGGCAAAGACACCTAAAACTAAAAAAAACGATGCCTGAGCCACATGCACAGGCCTCTATGCCTAAAAAACAGATGATCAAAATGACTGAAGACCTTATTACCTTGATCAGGGGTACCCATCCCCCTCCAGATAAGAGGCCTAGGCAAGACACTGACCATGAATCTTCAGATCAGGTTTCTATTTCTTCTGATTCTTCTTCTGATCAGGAATTATCTTTACCTCCCTATGAGGATTCTGATGCTGCGGAGTCTATTCCATCTGCATCTCCTCCTGAGGACTATTCATTTGGAGAAACCTTGCATACTTTGAGGGAGCATTTTCACTGGGAGAGTCAAGACTTCTCAGAATCAAAAAAGAGGCTCAGGGATTTCCTCCTCCTCCCTCAGCACAAGCCTTTAGCCATTCCCCGTGTTTTAGACATTGTGGATTATGTGTTTTCGGAGTCAAGCCTGACCCCTTACCTCCAGCTCCCAGTAAGCCTGACAGGTATTACAGGGTCCCTGACTCTCATAAATTGTTATTTAGAAACCCTGCTTTTGATCCTGAAACTATTTCACAGGTCCAAAGGGAGTTAAGGCCTCAACAGCAAAAAACCCTACCCCCTCCGACAGAGATTCAAGGGCACTGGACAGATAGGGAAAAAAGGTTTATACATCTGCAACCTTGGCAATCAAGTACCAACAACATGTTATGGGATTGCTGAAACAGAAAATGATGTTGATTTCAGAATGTGCAGAAAATAAGGAATTGCAGGAATTATTGCATGCAGCTGAACAAGTTGGAAAGCATACTTTGCAATGTGGTTTTGATTCTTTAGAGGCCTCCTGCAGGGCCACAGTTACTGGATCTGTGATTAGGAGGCATGCCTGGTTAAAGGAACAAAATTTGCCTGATCATGTTAAAGCTAAATTGCTAGATGCACCTTAACAGCATGATTCTCTGTTTGGTATTAAGGCAGAAGAGGTTTTAAAGAAAATGGAAGACAAAGCTAAGTCTATGCAAACTGTTAAAGATTTCTTACAAGTGCAGCCACCTAGATTCAGTAGACACTGGCCTACAAAAAATTGGTCCTTTCCTTTGTCAGAGCAAATCCAGAAGGCCTAAGGGTTCCAGGTACCAGGCTCAAGACTCATACAGGTCAAAGCAATGGGGCACATCCACCACCAAATCTGGAGGAGATAAAGTGCAAACCTACAGAAAGCAATCCGAATGACTTCCCTCTGCCTACACCAAGCACTTATCTTTTGGCAGCACCCATGGGGGAAAATTAGCACTTTTTGCTCAAAATTGGCGGTTAATAACCCAGGATAAGTGGGTACTAAACATCGTATCACAGGGATACAGATTCCATTTCCACACTCTGCCAATAACAAATGGTTGGCCAGATCTGCCAAAAAAACCAATGGGCAGAGGCACAGAAACAGGTTACGTCCCTCATGGATATGGGGGCCATTCAGATAGTACCAGAACAGAAAAAAGGACAGGGTTTTTACTTGACTGTTCTTGGTACCCAGAAAGGACAAGGCCTGGTGGCCAATACTGGATTTATCGATTTTGAACACATACCTGGACATTCCAAAATTCAAAGTGCTCACTTTGCAACAGCTTCTGCCCATGCTGGACAAGAATGCTTGGTGACTTTAGACCTAAAAGCGGCATACCTGCATGTTCCAATAAGACAATCGTGCAGAAGATACCTCAGATTCAAGACTGGCTTAATGCATTACCAATTCTCTGCAATGCCCTTTGGCTTATCTACTGCGCCCAGGGTCTTTACAAAGTGCCTGGCACCAGTTATTGCATTTTGCAGACAAAGAAATATTTAAATATATCCTTACTTGGACGACTGTCTCATTCAAGCAGAGAACAAGGACACTCTTCTACGACACCTGGTGTTTGTGAAAAGGCTTCTAACATGCCTAGGGTACACAATAAACAAAAAAAAATCACAACTGGTACCCTCTCCAAAGATAACATTCCTGGGTGCAAGCTTGAATGCAACTGCCCAGATGGCTTATCTCACGCCAGACAAACAAAGGCAACTGACTACTTACTTCAAACTGATGGCAACAAAAACCCAGTCTTCTGCAAGACAAATTCTGCAGGCTTTGGGCTTCATGGCATCCTGCATCCTACTAATTCCATATGCAAGACTGCATATGAGGAAACTTCAATGGTACCTAAAAAGTTTATGGAGTCAACATTCACACAGTCTGGAAACAATGATTCCTCTCATCCCCTGCCTGCAACAGGAGTTTCTGTGGTGGGCAAAGGCCTGTCACCAAAACATGGGACGGCCCTTCACTCTACCCCCTCCCAGCCAAACCTTAACAGATGCATCAGATTATGCCTGGGGGGCCCACATGGCAGGAAGATGCATTCAGGGCATATGGGCACCAAATCAAATGCATCTACATATCAACCAGAACGAGATGCTAGCTGTTCAAAATGCCTTAACAGCCTTCAAGGACTTACTTCATCCAGGACAACTACTGATAGACGGACAACACCACAGTCATGTGGTATATAAACAAGCAAGGGGGCACACACTCATACCCCCCTTTGCAGATTAGCCATGGCACTGTGGAACACAGCTTTGACTTACCAAATAAATCTTCAAGCTCAATTCCTGCCAGGTAAAGAAAACACACTGGCATACGATTTAAGCAGAAACCTTATGGATCCTCATGAGTGGAAACTAAATCCACAAGTCTTCAGCATGATAGTAGAGAAATGGGGGAGCCCAGACATAGACCTATTTGCCTCTCCTCAAAATTATCAACTGAAAAGATTCTGCACAAGGACTTATCACAGACAAGCATGGAAAGTGGATGCCCTATCCTTCAGTTGGAACAACCTATCAGTTTACGTCTTTCCTCCTCTGCCTCTTCTACCCAAGGTCCTCCTAAAAGTCAGACAAGAGAAGCCAAGAATGATATTAATTGCCCTGGACTGGCCCCGCCAGTACTGGTACCCAATCCTTAGGAACTTGTCTCAATACCCAGCTTGAACCTTGCCTAAAAAAACACTACTACTGTCCCAGCAAAACAATCAGATCCTGCACAATCAACTACAGACTCTGAACCTGGCAGCATGGCTAATCTGGTAATCATACAGAGACGCCTCTCAGTAAAGCTGTGATGGATGTCACTTTGGAAGCCAGAAGGCTGAATCTTATGCTGACAAATGGAAGAGATTCTGTGCTTGGAATCAAGCACAATGAACTGATACAGCAGAACCGCAGATTCCTCAGATATTACAATACTTAACTGAGATGCTTGACAAAGACCTATCTTTTTCATCAATCAAAATCCATGCCTCTACCATTTCGGCTCAGTACAATACAAAGCCACCAATCTTTTCTCATCCTTTACTAAAGCAGTATCTTAGAGGAGCCAAAAATTTAAGGCCTCCTAGGTCATCACCAGTACCTGCATGGGACCTCAATTATGTGTTGGAAAAGCTCACCCTGCCTCCATTTGAACCGGCTGCTACCGCTGATATAAAGTTCTTATCATGGCAGACAGCTCTGCTACTAGCAATTACTTCAGCAAGAAGAGTTTCAGAGCTACAGGCCCTTATGGCTATAGAGCCTTTTGTCATATTTTACCCAGACAGGGTGTCTCTGAGGACAAATCGTACTTTTATGCCTAAGGTCGTTTCCAGTGCTGCTCTTAACCAAACAATTCATCTGCCAACTTTTTATCCAAATCCGCAGAACAGAGAGGAGAGAATTCTGCATTCCTTGGACGTACACAGACAACTAAGATTCTAATTGAGCAGGACTAAAGCTCTAAGAAAAACTGAGCAATTGCTAGTGTCATATGCTGCAGGATCAGAAGGAAAGGCTATTTCAAAGCAGACATTTTCAAAGTGGACATCCGTTTCTGCTACTTGCACCAAGGCAAACCTGTGCCCAAGGGCATTAGGTCTCACTTCACCAGGGCTGCAGCTACTTCAGCAGCCTTTCTCAAAGGAGTACCAACCAAGGACATTCTAGAGGCTGCTGTTTGGAGTTCTGTTCACACCTTTACAAAGCATTACCATTTGCCTCTCTACTCTAAGTCCAGGGCAGTGCTGCAGGGCCTTATAGCCTCACCTAGTGCTGTTTAGCTCCAGCCTCCCAACCTTAGCTTTGGGATTCTACCCAAATGTAATGACTGCAACAGTGAAACATGAAGAACATAGTACAGTTGTGTACACTTGCCATAAATGTAGATGTTCGAGTGTATTCACTGTTGCAGTCCAGGTTACCCTCCCGCCATCCCCCTGTCATTCTGCAGTTTATCTTTCCTTCTTTATCTTCTACAACCTTTGTGGTGTATTTGCTTGTAGATGAAGGTAAAGTTTATATTGATGCATGTGTATATATATATATATATATATATATATATATATATATATATATTTAGAATATTGCTACCTTTTGGGGGGCACCTGACATCGGGGGCAAGAAAAACTACAGAAAATGGCGTCGGCTGCATGTTTTATACCCTTGACAACCTGACGTCATGGAAGACAAGACAGCAACCGATGCAGGACCCAAGACTTTGGAATTCAGGCTGACTGAGAGCAACCTGCCAGCAGATTACCCAAATGTAATGACTGCAACAGTGAATACACTCGAACATCTACATTTATGGTAAGTTTACACAACTGTACTTTTGTTGTGCAGCAAATATGGCTATTTTGTGACAGGTTGATTCGAGTTTGCTATGCAAGGTGGAGTTGAGATTTGTGAGCAGTACGCTAGGCATGGCAAAAGATAAGCATGTGTGATTGTGGTTCTAGATTCAGGGGTTAGGAATTTATTTCTGTAGAGAAGTCCTAGGTTTTGATTGATTATCCTGATCGTTATTTATGTGGAGGTTGAATTTTAGCTGGACATCAATGGTTACACCAAGGAGTTTAGTACTAGAGTCAGCAACTATGAGAGTGTGATTTAGTTATTTTATTTGAAAAGTAGATTTGATATGAGTAACAGTTTTAGGGAGAAAGACTTAAGTTTTTTTTTTTTTTTTTGGATTAAGGATGAGCTGATTATTGGTGAGCCAGGTTTCAACAGACTTGAAAGAAGACTGGGTAGCTGTTAGAAGTTCAGAGGGTGAGTTAGCAATGGTGATAACTGTGGAGTTGTCTGCATATTGGACTAATGAGGATTGTGGACAAGAGGAGTAGAATGAGTTGGTGAAGATATTGAAAAGTAGTATTGGGGAACACCCATTTTCACAGGAAGGGGAGATGATAGTGAGGAGTGCCATCCAGTGAGATAGCTGGAGAACCATGCTATTGTTGTAGTAGAGAAGTTGAGATCAGAGAGTTTATTCAGTAGCAGAGGATGTGAGACGGTGTCGAAGGCTTTTGAGAGGTCAAGGAATAAGCATGAGATAAGTTTGATTATCTTTAGCTATAAAAATGGTGTTGAGAAAGGAAAGTAGAGCTGTAGTGGTATTATGTTTGGGTCGGAAACTGTGCTGAGTGGGAGTTAGGAGTGTGCCCTGTATAAGATATTGAATTATTTGTGTATGTACATTTTTCTACGACTTTAGACAAAGGGGAGAGGATAGCTATTGATCTGAAGTTTGAGAGTTCTGTGGAATTGCCAGCTTTGTGAATAGGGAATGGTGTAGAATTGTTTCCAGGTAGCAAGTACTTTAGCTTCAGAGATGGAATGGTTGATTAAAATAGATGCTGGCAAAGCAATAGAGGGAGCAGCAATCTGAATAAAGTAAGATGGGATACTGTCAACAGAAACAGAGCATGGTTTTAGTTTGGAAAGAAGGGTTTTGATGTAAGCAGTAGAGACTGCTTTAAAGAATAAGTTTGCAGAGCTGGCTTTGGGTGGAGGTTCAAAGCAGTTTGGAACATTGTTACTGTAGTATTTTAGATTAGGATTGAAAAGTTTGGCTATTGACTGAATGAAATAGGCACTGAAGGTATTAGCTAGCAGTCTTTTTGGGAGATTTGTCAGGAGATGGATTAGATGAAGTAGGATTACCAGGATAAAGTATTTGGTTTATGGCATTCCAGAATTTTTTTGGATCTGATTTTAGGGCAGCTGGAGAGTTGTACTAGAAGTCTTTATCTTTAGCAATATTTTTTTGTCTTATTTCTCAGTACTTTATACTTTTGCAGATCTGATGGTAGTTTAGTTTGGGTTCAAGTTTTCCACGCTCGATCTCTGGCTGTCATGACAGTGTGAGTATTCTTAGCCAAGGGGATATAGTAGGTTTTATCCTTACTTTCCGTAATGGGGGCTAGTGAGTTTAAGATATTTAGGAAGGTTGAGTTAAAAGCTTGAACTGCTTCATCAAGGGGGAGCTGGTTGAGAAAGTTCCAATTTATTCTGAGTAAGAGATTATTAAAAGTTTCTGAGTTGAATTTGGATAATTTACGACAGGTTATATATCTATGTGGTTTAGATACGTGGGAGGTATGTAAGGGTGTACCTTTACTGCAGAGTGGTCACTAAGGGAGTCTGTGTTTCAGGACTGTGGTATTTAGAGGGATTTGAGACAAGAATCCAGTCAATGAGTGTACTGGTAGAATGAGTGTTATTGGTATGAGTAGGCTGGGAGATAAGTTGCGAAAAGCCATATAGATTTATATGGTATGTTGAGTTTGGGACTGGTGAGTGTTTCCATATTTATGTTCACGTCCCCAAGGAGGATGATTTCATTAGGGATATTGTGGGAGAGAGAGGAGAGAATGCTTTTCAGTAAAGGAATGTAGATAGATACGACAGTAATAGTAGTATAGTCTTTGAGCTTAAGGTGTGCTACCAGTTGTTGGAGTATACAATTGCAATCACTCCTTTTTATTAGGGCGATCAAGCCATATTATATTATATCCACTGTACGTATCTCCTTATCTAGGTTTTGTGGTTTAAGCCATGTTTCTGTAAGGGAAATAATGTGTGGGTTTTGAGCAGATATCCATATGCTTCGAGTGTTTATAGAGGAAAAAGAGAGATTTTTTTTTTTCAGTAAATTACTTGTGGTTGATAAGGTATTGTGAGGAGTGGTAGCGTTAGGAATGGGTCCTGGGATTAGGGTGGATATCACCTGATGGGAGTAGTGAAATAGGATAGTAGTTAGATTTGATAGTTATTAGGTAGTATTTAGTGTATTTTGATTTATTTGTAGATGTCATGGAATGGGAGGGGGGATTTTTATTTTGGGGAGTTGTACATTCACTGGAAGGATGTATGCAGAAATGAGTATTGGTTGTTGGGTATAGGAGAAGTTATAGTTGTGTGTATGGGTAGGGGTATAATGGTAAGGGGTTAATACTGATGGTGAGGATGTTAGAGCATGGAGGAGACATAGTGATAGCAGTATTTCAGTGAAGAGGAGTGGTGTATTGCATGGTGATTACTGGGAGAAAATGATATAATAAAAGGTGGTATGGACCAGGAAGAAGGTTAAAGTTAGAGGAAGAAGTATGAGTAAGCTAGATTGTGTAATTAGTTGGAGTGTGGTGCGATAGATGAATATGTGGTAGATAGAAAACAGGAAGGCGATGGGGTTTGATTATAGGAGGGAAATGGTGAAGAAGTACAAAGGAAATGATATGGGGATGGGTGGGAGGAGAGCGAAGTCAGCCTGAGCATAACAAGGGCGAATGGAGCGGGGCTACACCTGAGGCAGAGAAAGTGCCGTTCCAAAGGAGACAATGTGTAAGCTGAGATCTTGAGCTTTAGTCAGGATAAGTAGAAATCAGAGTCAATTAACCTTTAAATGTCTGAGTTCTTTTGTAGTTGTTAGTCTGACCCCAAGTTTTGGGAAATGTTTGAATTTTACCCTGAAATTCCTAAAAGGATATAAAATTAAAGCTGGTGTTAGTTACAGATGAAACAGGAGAGGAAATTAAATGCTATGTTATAGATTTGTTTCTCAAAAGAAAACAGACATTTTTTTTTCGGGGGGGGGGCACTACTAACTGGAGAGTATTATGCAGCTGTTTCTTCCTGGTGATGTACTCATCAGTACAGTGGTTTGATTAAGGAACTATACAGCAGAATGTACTAATAAACTAGCATTTGTTTGTTAGTGCAGTTAAGGTAGTTTACTGTCTAGACACTTGGAAGTTAAGCATCTACATTAGTGTTTTGTCTCTTTAGTTGCAGGACAGTGTTTGTGGGTGCCCAGTGCTCAAGAGAAGTTTGAAATTTCCGTTGCTTTTTATGGGGGGGGGGGGGTTGCATGTTGAAATTGAGTGCCAGTTCACAATTCCTGCTAATGTTTTCAGAAGCTGTGAATTTTCAATTTCAGTGATTAAAAGTTTTAGCTGTTATGTATAAATTTGCTGTCCAGTTACAAAATGTTGTTCCCACTAGAAAAAAACAGTAGTGCGTGCATGGTTGTTGAGTGGATGCTACTAGTAGTAAAGAAGAAAAACTTAAAGCCAAAACTTGATTTGTATTTGGACAGTACCTTAAAATCTCACACAAACTGATTTCAGCTCCTGCTGTACTCAAGGCAATTTCAAGAAAATGTGCGTTTTCTGGTGGGTGAACTGTCCCTTTCACTTTGAAATGGTCACACAGATTGGCATCATATAAAAGCTGTGAGTATTTCTCTCTGTCTCTCTCTCTCTCTCTCTCTCACACACACACACACACACACACACATCATCTTTCTTTTCATTATACTACCCCCAACAAGTTGTATATCCATGATTAAAGGACCACTACGTGCTTATCTAAATGTTTTCTCATTCCTTTTTCTCTTCCTCCCTTATATGTTGATGCTGGCATCATGGAGTACGCATACTGCTGATAAAAAATAAGTATTTTTTCCTGTTTCTCTCATCCTCCTACCTGCACCTCCATTATTTGGATCCATCTTTCTGCCTGGAAACATTCTCGTGGCGCTGTATACAATGTGTGAGTGCTGCAAGGGATCAGTAATACCACTTTTTGTTATCTTTCTTTTCCTGCTGTGGGCATAGCTGGCCTTTGGCATAGGCCAACTAGGTTGTAGCAGGGGAGCTTTTCCAGTATTTATATGGTGTAGGTAGACCAGGATGGGGGCACCAGGTGGTATGGGGAGGGTGCTGTGGAGCCCTTTTGCCTAGGGCACCAATTGACCTAAGGCCATTCCTGGCTATGGGAACACTCAAGGACAAGCCCGCCTTCAGTCCTTGGGTCCTGAAAATGCCCATGTCATTTCAGTATTCAAAAGTTTCCTTTAGCTCCTCCCATGCCTGTAATAAAAATGCCAGAGATCGTGCAACAGGGGGAACTTAGTCTCTCTCTCGAGTTGCTGGAAGCATCTGCAACATAATAGAGTTGCTGGAAGCATCTGTTTTGTTGACAGACTATTCTCATCTCGAGCAGTGGACTAAGTTTTTCAGCTGTAACTATTTAATTTTTCTTCATTTCAGGTATTGTAAGAACAGTATCACTAGCCAGTGTTTAATTGAAGTGTTGGTTCATTGTAGTAGTACTTTTAAAAAATCACCAGACTTGTAAGCAACATTTTGCTGCTATATAGAGTGTCATGGTTTTAATGTTCTGCAGTGCGATTTATAGCTAAACACTATTGTCAGACAATTGCTTTGCAGAACTTAAAAATGCTTTTTTTATATAGTTTGAAGCTTTTTCTTTTCTTAACTTGCTTGTGTAAACCTTATCCTGAGTTGTGTAATGCCTTGTCTGTGTCTGCAAGTAAAGTAACATCTTGTAATATAAATTCGACCACTGAAGATTTTCTTTGTAAGAGGCTCCATGATGCTATTCTTTATCAGCTCCTTTTCACTAGACATACATTTTCTGTAAAAGTTTAAATGTGAATTTTGAGTTTGCGTCCTCCGTGGTACGGCAAGTTTGAATGAATATGTTTCGTGTGCATGTTTTGGCAGCTTTTGCTCTTACTGAATTCCGATTTCAACTGTACAGATTTTCGTTGAATGTCCAGATTTCTACCTCTCACTTCTGTCATAATTATTGTTTTCTGTCAAATTACTGGCAAATTGTTGATGGTTCAATGCAGAAACTGACGACAAACGCTTTAGTTTCAGATTTCATACCCCACAGAAAATTGATGCTATGTTGTTCTGTCAGCTTTCTACAGTTTGAGTGATATTTAAAAGGTGTGCCTATGTGTTGCTTTGCACCGATTTCAAATGTATGCTGTTTCTTAGCAGTGGTTTTGAAGAACAGATAGGTTGATGATCTTACATAACTACTGGTGGTATTATTGCTGGCACAATTGGAAATTTATAGAGAATCCGGTACCTGTTTCTATTTTATATTGAACAGTATGGCTCTGTTGAGCTTGGGTCTTAATTTTTATATATTACTATGTTCTTTGATATGGTAAAAGCAAGAGTTAAGGACTGAGGATGTGTAGTGCTTAATTCTGTTGTCTCATCTCTTGGGATCAATATTAGTAAAGGTACAAGTAAACAAAATAATTTGAATGGGCAAAAGTATACACACACACACACACACACACGTTTTTTTTGCAAGGGGACAAAACCCTCTCTAGTCCTCATAGAACTATGGAAAAAAATGAAAAGTTCATATTGCTCACTGCTGATGCAGAAACACAAACCTTGCTGGCAGTGATTCCATTTGGAAAACAGTGATCAGTGAGTTGTATGTCAGGGAAGTATAATTAACAAGTTGAAATCTTTCAATTTACAGCCAACTAAGGGTGTGAAAGCTGCTTTTCTTGACCTCCTTAAGGCATTCAGCTGATGCATGTTTAGATTAAATGCTATTTAACACACTGTTCAGTGCTTAAATCAGTGGTTAAGGTGGTCATGCTGGCAAATTACTGTTTCTCAACATGGGGTATAACGGTCTTACCCTGTCTAAAATGTCTCTGTATGGAGCCACTTCAGTGTGTACTATTCTCAGATATAAAAATGGGGACCAGGCCCTTAATGGCAAAATGTGATGATTGCAAACTGGGTGACACAAGTACTTCACATGCAAAGCTTTCATGATTCCAAGTGTATATGCTGTTCTCATAGTTGTATTTTGTCAGTCAATGTAGCATCATGATACTTAGCAAAAAGTGACAAATTGCAGTTACAAAACAGTCATGTCATAAAAAAGTAATTAAAACTCTATATAAAGTCCTCACTAACATATTTTAAGATCTTAGAGTGAGATATAAAATATTTTACTTGGCATTAGCCAGAGTCAATGTATTGGTAGCATGTGTGTCTGAGGAATATTGGGTGCTGCTCCATCACTAGCAGATCAAATATGAACTTGAAGTCAAGTTTTTTCTTGACATTCTTCATATCTTCTGAACATATCCCAGTGTTTCATTTTGGTTTTAGTTGCCCTAAGGTTCTAGCCTTGTTGTTTTGTGGCTTTGTGCTTGGATCCCCTTATTCACTGTCTGTATGTTTGCACCAGTGGTGTAGTGGGATAAAAAAACTACAGCACAGGCTTTATCTTAGAAAAGTACACAACAATATTATTAAGTTACTATCTCTAATAGACATTGCAAACAAAACCAAGAAACAATTAGCTGTTATTAGTCTGGATATTGATAAGGTGTTCAATTCCCTTAGTTGGTCATACTTACAAAAAATCTTTAAAGAATTTAACTTCAGATTTCACTAAACTGATATTAAATATTTCTACTGATTCTAAAGCATTTGTTAAGATCGGTTCATGTCTATCATCCCCAGTAAAAATTCATAAGGGAACTAGACAAGGTTGCCCTCTACCCCATCATTTTTCACTTTATCAGTTGAACCTTTTGCTTCATTTATTAGAAATAACCCAAATATCACAGGATTTCAAGTTAATGAGGGACACTGTCCAAAAGTTCTGCTTTTTGCTGACAATATTCTAACATCCAGTGACATAAAAGGCTCTTTACAACATGGCATGAATGCCATAACTCTCTTTGGAAAAATCTCAGGGCTCAATTTTAATCAAAATAAAACAAAAACACTTGTAATCAGTAAGAAAATAAATAGCAATTTGCAAAAATACAATACATTCAACTGGGAAAACGATAAGATAGATTATCTAGGAGTTGGTATTTAAGAATAAATGGAATGAGACTATTAAATTTAACTTCACTAAACTGGTAGCTATAATCAGTGACTTGACTAAAAAGTGGAACAAGATGTTTTTCACCGTGGAAGACCGACTTACATTAATAAAAATGATTATTTTGCCCAATATTTTATTTTACATGGATCATTGATTTTACCTCCTCCTAAGACATTCTTTAAACAAATAGATTCCCTATTACTAACTTTTCTGTGGTTCCCAAAGAAACCAAGAATAGCCTATAAATGGCATGTTTGAGCCCGGGACAGTAATGGGATTGGCTTTCCCAACATAGAATTATATTCCAAATCTGTTAACATAATACTACCTGGATTTCATCCATATACACCTCTAGCTGGAAACAACTACATGAAATACATACAACTTCATCTGAAAACTCAGAAACCCAGTTTAAGGAAAATTTTGTAATTAACCAAATATTTTGGATACTCCGTGAATATTACTTATATAATAAGACATTTAGCCACTTCTCACATGGTATAAACCAAATATTTTATATTTTCAAAAATATAATCGACAACAATTATAGTCTAAAGAGCACCTTTTTCATTACATTTCCCATAGCTTATACACCATATTGCATAGATACCTTCAATATCAATAAGATGCGGAATCTTGGAGAATAATCTAAAGTTTTGGCACCAGTTTATAGACTATAAGAACATCCAACCATTGAACTTTCTCTTAGCCAAATATAATGTCTGTCAAGATAATTGGCTCTGTAGTCAATCTTTAAGATTGTTTGCTGAAAATAAAGTGAGTGTGTCAATATATCTGGAAACTGATATACCAAGATTGATGCAACTGTTCATATGGTATAGTTCGATGAACATTGAACATAAATTAAGCATATCACCTGTATATAAAATCGTATGAGAAGACTTAATTACTTTTGACCAAGCTTTTCGGAATTCCTCCATAAAGATTAATGATGAACCTTTATCTAACTATAATAAGAAACTGATATTAAATTCAATAAGAAACACTTCATCTTTATATTGGAGACTATATACCTGGAGATTTATTCATAGAAGCTTTTACACTCCACACAGAACTGACCTTATAACCAAGAGTAATGAAATCAAATGCTGGAGGTGTTGTTAATATTCTTGAAGCCAACTGGTTTCATATGTTCATCGAATGTAGAACTCTCACACAATACTGGAGTGATTTTAGACATTTTGCAAAAGCCCTGTGATGTCCTTCATGGATGCATCTGCAGTCATAACAAATGGGTTGTCCTGTCGTCAGGCAGCCCTTCGGTCGGCCGGATTCCAAAGTCCGGGTCCGCTTCGCTGATGTCGCACTTCACCCGACGTCATCTCTGCTGGTCTTCGGGTATAAAGGCATCAGCCGACGCCATTTTCCTCAGTCTTTCTTGCCGCGTGGCGCCCGAAGCAGAAGCTGTTCGCAAGTGCCGGTCGGTCAGATCCAGAGATTACTACTACCGAATACTACTTTGAAGACTTCTAAAAAGCTAAGTACCCCGTTGGGGACTCTTTCTTGCCTCAGCCGATGTCAGAAAAAGTCAATAACTGTTTAACTTGTGGGAAACAAATACCTCAAAGATTTCCACTCTTACTGTTTGCCTTGCTTAGGCCCAGACCACGACGTAGCAGCCTGTTCGGCCTGTGCTTCCTTCAACCGACGAACGTTCGCAAGCCGCGAGTGTCTCGGTTTCGGCCGAAACCGAGAAAACTGGTCAATCTTCAGCCGAATCCATGACTACTACTGAGGCTCCTGCTACCTTACCGGAATCAGCCTCAGAAATTTTGCCTACAACTGTGGTTCCTACTGATCTATCAGACACCATCCCTTTGGATATCTCTACCCCAGCACGTGGTGCTGCTAGGCCTCCTGCAGCCATGTCTATTAAGGCCTTTGCCAGGGTTAAAGTAGTGGCATGATATGCTTACTTCTAAGGAGAGGAAATGGATAATTAGACTTGGGGCAATGTTTCCACCTGGTCTCAATCATCATTTGTGATTTGTTAATCATGATTTGTTAATTACACATTGTGATTGGTTTTTGTCATTTTTTGATATATATATATACTGTGTTGGAGCATTCATGAGCATACATATATATTTTTTCACTGAAGAAGGCTCTGTTGAGCCGAAACCGGTCTGTATATTGGATATCTGAGGGATTTGTCTCTCAGTCATGATGAAATAAATTACTTGTACTTTGGTACCAACAGCTGCTGGCTTCATTTGTTTGAATTTGTGGTGTTTTTTGCCGTGCAGCGTCCTTCCGTGCATCCTTTTTGGATTTAATGTTACATTTTTTGGATGCTGGGGACTTCTGTTGGTTTCCGGTAGCTATTTTAGCTATTTTTTGTCTATTTTGGTCGGTTCGTGAAAGCTTTCAACACAGTTGCTACAGTGTTGGGATTTTTTACCGGTGGATGCATTGCCGGATATACGTAACTTCATTTCCGGCTTGTTTTCAACTTGTGTGACTGTATCATCACGGAGAGCGAAGCCATGGCCTCAGCGTTCTTTGGAGGCGAACAGATGGATGTTCGGCGTGTTTCCTGAGGTTTTCTGCCTTATGCACCGAGATTTACGCTAGTGTGCTAGCGGCTTTTTAGAGGTGTATCGCTGGATGTCCGGCGTATTTTCCCTGACGTGGACAATTATTCCTGTTCATGGACTATCTTAGGATTTTCTTCATATGGTGATGTTCGCCGTTGTTTGTGGATCGCCGTATGGTCAATACATACATGACAGTGCATGGTTTTTGGGATTTCAGGATATTGGAGATTTGACTTTGGACTATTGTGGCCTTGAGAGAGGTGAATTTGTTTATCTGTTTGCATTTTTGTAACAGGTTATACGCAACAGCTATCTCTATATGTGTGTCATTTTTGTGGCTTTGAGAAAGTTGAATTTGTATATCTGTTTGCCTTTTTTCAATAGTTTGACTTCCCCTTTTCTGGGGTTGTTAACATTTAGATGTTACATCTAATAGCTTTTTTCATATGTGTGTTATTTTTATAGTGGTTATTGGGAATTAATTTTTCATCAGATGTTATTATTTATTTATTTATTTTTTTTTTCATAGTTGTTGGGATATATGTACATATGTTTTATGGACTTTATGCTGTGCTGGTTGCATGTTGCATTTTCTGGTTCTCTTCAGTTACATCCATGCTGTTCTTATTGGACACTTGGTTAACGGTGCTGGGCAACTGTTCTTGATATCATATCCATCATCTTTATATTTGATGGGGTTGATATCTGATTGGTAGGATAAGTAGGAGAGGTATGTGTTTGGTTGATTTATGTTTTAGGGTCCCTTACTATCTGAGCCTTTATTGCTTTGACTACTCTTACCATTCTTTGTGCATTGGACTTGGTTCACATATATATATATATATATATATATATATATATATATATATATATATATATTATTTTGACCATTCCACGATTGCATTTCAGTAAATTTTGGGGTCACTTTATATGTTTGATTTTGGATTTTGGACTTATTTGTTCATTGCATTCTAATATACTTGTCTATGCAAATACGCAGTGTATTAATTTGATTTTTTGATTTTTTGGCTGCTTATTGTATTTGTATAGACCAATGAATGTTTATATTCATTAAGCCTATACACAGTGGGAAGCATTAGATTATGTGCTTTATGACTGTTTATGGTATTAGGTTTCTTTTTGCATATGAACAGGTCCAAACCAAACATCAACGAAGTATTGTTGTATTTATTAGTGGACACCCCTGGTTACTTTGATGCTTGGGTGGTGGTTGTATGGTAATAGTGGTTACCTACAATATATATATTTTTTGGTGTGATTGAGTCCTCTGCTCTAAATTATGGCATTATCACCTCTTATTCAGGGATTAGCATCCGACATGGATGATTTATCGGTTTTTGGCTTGGGCCCACTTGGTTCTACACATGTTTCTTCGTCTAGTGCATCTAATAGTGAATGTGATATGTTTTTTGGTTTACTTAGTAAAAACATGAGAATGGTTAGGACTAATGTCTGGCACTTACGTTTATTTAAAGCATATCAACGTAAAAATATCACCCCACGGGGCCTTAGAGTTAAGGTGCAACCTTTGGTCTCTGATATTGATGATAAATTACTAGAGGATTGGGGACAGGTTCAACAGTTGGCTAGTTCTAAGTTTGTTGATGTACTGACGGCTTTTTATGAACGGAAAGTACAGAAAGGGGTTAAAGACTTGGAAACAATATGTGTTGATGCTAGTAAGTTTGAAACTTGTGATTCTTTTCAAACACAGATTAAGAAACTAACATCAGATCTCTCCAAGATGGAATTGATACTTAGAGAGGAAAATTAAAAAATTTTTTAGAGATGTTGGGGACTATGAAAAGGGGAAACCTTTTGAAAGCTCTAAAAATGTTTCGTTTAGGGTACCTGGAGAGTATGATAGGGGGATTAAGAGATTTTCTACCCCAAAAAGAAAAAGACCAAAATCTATTCTTAAGAACACTTCTGAATCTTCTAATTTTACTTCAGGTGATGAAAATTCATCTAATACAGAGGGTGAATTTGAGGAGAACCAGTTAGATGCTTTGCCAAATGCAAAACGTGACAACTTGTCACACCCTTCCGCCGCACTTACAGACGAGGGGGGCGGAAACATAGGAAAGGATACGCCAAAACAAAGTATGGAGGCACTACTGAAACTGATGACAGCACAGTAATAGTCCATTCTAATGTTCATAATATTTCTTCTACTGAGTTAACCACTACACAGAGTCAATTATTAAATAAAGGATTGAACTTTGTCCCGGGTTTTTTTGTACCTGAACAGTCTTTAGCCTTGGATGTAGTTAACTTTTGCAGATTACTAAATCTAAAGCTGTTATTTGCTGATAGTGGTAGTGATAAATCTCAGGATTTCAGATTCAAGAAATCTTCTTTTAGTCCACCTATGACTCAATTGGTGGGTGTTTTTCAAAGGAATGTATTACATGATCTACACTATTACTATAAGGATTTTCCTTTGTCTTACAATAATTTATCCAAGGATGAAGTGTGTAGTCTGGATGAGCTAGCTCAAAACAAAAATGTTGTGATTACACAATCAGATAAAGGTGGGGCTGTGGTGATTCAAGATAAAGATTCTTATGATCAGGAGGCCATGAGACAGCTGGAGAATAGAGATCATTATATGGCTATGCCTTTGGATCCATCCTCAAATTTACAGCGTAAGATTGATGAGTTTCTTACATCAGCAGTAGAGGAGGGTATAATTAAGCAGGCTACCAAGGAACAATTGATGGTGTCGTCCCCTAAAAAACAGTATCTCTATATGCTTCCAAAAATACACAAAAATGTTAGTAATCCCCCTGGCCGACCTATTGTTTCTGGACATGGGTCGTTGACGGAACCTTTATCGGAATATTTGACTTTTCATTTAAAACCATTATTAGGGTTGATTAGAGCTCGAATCCAAGACACCACACAATTTTTGGATATTATTAATGACATTCAATTGGAGCCCGAATGGTTATTATGTACCCTTGATATTACGTCCCTCTATACCAATATTCCACACTGGGCAGGCCTACAAGCATTAGACTATTGGTTGGTTAGATCTGGTTTATATAAACCAGGTTTTAATACTTTTCTGGTTTGTCTCACGGAATATGTGCTAACTAGTAATATTTTTTATTATCAAAATAAATGCTTTTGGCAAATTAAGGGAACTGCTATGGGTGCATCTTTTGCACCCATTTATGCAGATCTATTTATGGCATATATCGAGGAGATAATAATCTATGACGCCAGCCATAACATTTACATGTGTGAGATGGACATGTGGCGTCGATATCTGGATGATTGTTGGTTGGTGTGGAAGGCTGATGACAAGTATCTCATGGAATTTCTTGATTATCTTAATAACAACATATGGGGTATTGAATTTAAGATGAGTTTTGACAGGTCTAAAATTATTTTCTTGGATGTTGAAATTCATAGGAATATGGATAATACTCTTTCTACTACCCTATTCAGGAAATTTCCAGAGTACAATTCTTTATTGCATGCCACCAGCTTCCACCCACAACATATCATCCAGAATATTCCTAAGTCTCAATTTTTAAGAGCCAGGAGAATTTGTTCCAGCCAAGGGTCTTATGTTAAGACTAGTGATGATTTGGCCGCTAGATTTAAGGATAGGGGGTATCGTTCGGGGACAGTTTATATGGCTAAACAGTGGGCTTCAAAATTTGATAGAACTGATTTATTGCGTTATAAAGATCATAACCGAGATGGGGTGCAGCAGCCGCTGAGGTTAGTTACTACTTATGGACGTAATACTCGGGGCTTTATGAAAATTATTGACAGACATTGGAATATTCTTTTGGCGGATAATAGATTGCACAATATTCTTAGGGACAGATGTTCTTTTTCCTTTAAAAGGGGACGTACTATTGGGTCACATTTGAGTCACTATAAGAAGTCTTTGCCTGATTCCAAAGTCCTTATTCAATCAACTTTTACAGGGGTTCCAGTGGTTGGTTGCATTCCATGTGGGCACTGTAAATTTTGTAACAAAGTTTCACGTACTGGGGAATTTAGCAGTCAGAATACACCTGACATTTTTGAGATCAATTTTTGGGCCAACTGCAGTTCAGAGTGGGTTATATATTTGGTGACCTGCACTTGTTCTATGCTCTATGTTGGCCAGACCTCTAGGGCTTTCCGTCTTAGAATTGGTGAACACATCAGTGACATTAAAAACAAGCGTAGTAATAATGCATTATATAAGCATAGTTTAAAACATACTACAGCTAGTTTTATGTTTTGCATTATTGATTATATCAGGGGTAAATGTCAAGATAAATTAAAGTGGCATGATATGCTGACTTCTAAGGAGAGGAAATGGATAATTAGACTTGGGGCAATGTTTCCACCTGGTCTCAATGATCAATTGTGATTTGTTAATCATGATTTGTTAATTACACATTGTGATTGGTTTTTGTCATTTTTTGATATATATATATACTGTGTTGGAGCATTCATGAGCATACATATATATTTTTTCACTGAAGAAGGCTCTGTTGAGCCGAAACCGGTCTGTATATTGGATATCTGAGGGATTTGTCTCTCAGTCATGATGAAATAAATTACTTGTACTTTGGTACCAACAGCTGCTGGCTTCATTTGTTTGAATTTGTGGTGTTTTTTGCCGTGCAGCGTCCTTCCGTGCATCCTTTTTGGATTTAATATAAGAACATCCAACCATTGAACTTTCTCTTAGCCAAATATAATGTCTGTCAAGATAATTGGCTCTGTAGTCAATCTTTAAGATTGTTTGCTGAAAATAAAGTGAGTGTGTCAATATATCTGGAAACTGATATACCAAGATTGATGCAACTGTTCATATGGTATAGTTCGATGAACATTGAACATAAATTAAGCATATCACCTGTATATAAAATCGTATGAGAAGACTTAATTACTTTTGACCAAGCTTTTCGGAATTCCTCCATAAAGATTAATGATGAACCTTTATCTAACTATAATAAGAAACCGATATTAAATTCAGTAAGAAACACTTCATCTTTATATTGGAGACTATATACCTGGAGATTTATTCATAGAAGCTTTTACACTCCACACAGAACTGACCTTATAACCAAGAGTAATGAAATCAAATGCTGGAGGTGTTGGTAATATTCTTGAAGCCAACTGGTTTCATATGTTCATCGAATGTAGAACTCTCACACAATACTGGAGTGATTTTAGACATTTTACAAAAGCCCTGTGATGTCCTTCATGGATGCATCTGCAGTCATAACAAATGGGTTGTCCTGTCGTCAGGCAGCCCTTCGGTCGGCCGGATTCCAAAGTCCGGGTCCGGCTTCGGCTGATGTCGCACTTCACCCGACGTCATCTCTGCTGGTCTTCGGGTATAAAGGCATCAGCCGACGCCATTTTCCTCAGTCTTTCTTGCCGTGGCTCAAGCAGAAGCTGTTCGCAAGTGCCGGTCGGTCAGATCCAGAGATTACTACTACCGAATACTACTTTGAAGACTTCTAAAAAGCTAAGTACCCCGTTGGGGACTCTTTCTTGCCTCAGCCGATGTCAGAAAAAGTCAATAACTGTTTAACTTGTGGGAAACAAATACCTCATAAAGATTTCCACTCTTACTGTTTGCCTTGCTTAGGCCCAGACCACGACGTAGCAGCCTGTTCGGCCTGTGCTTCCTTCAACCGACGAACGTTCGCAAGCCGCGAGTGTCTCGGTTTCGGCCGAAACCGAGAAAACTGGTCAATCTTCAGCCGAATCCATGACTACTACTGAGGCTCCTGCTACCTTACCGGAATCAGCCTCAGAAATTTTGCCTACAACTGTGGTTCCTACTGATCTATCAGACACCATTCCTTTGGATATCTCTACCCCAGCACGTGGTGCTGCTAGGCCTCCTGCAGCCATGTCTATTAAGGCCTTTGCCAGGGTTAAAGCAGCCAAATCAGCTAAATCAGTGCCTGTTAAACCACCCTCACTCAGGCCTACTTCTAGTTCACAAATGCTTACTCTGGCAGAAGATTTAATATCCTTAATTAGGGGATCCCAATCTCACCCAGACAGGGCCTCTCAGCCCCCAGAAAAGAGACCTAGAGCAGAGCCCCCCCGAGCCTGTGTCCTCTGATGATTCTGCGGATGACTCAGACATTACAGACCAGCCAGAGGCTCCTTTTTCCAATTATGAAGATTCCGATGCTGAAGAATCCATTCCAGCTGCCTCTCCACCAGAGGAATTCTCCTTTGGGGAAACCTTACATGCCATGAGAGAACAATTCCAATGGCAGAGACAAGATTTCTCAGATTCAAGAAAAAGGCTTAGGACTTTTCTGCACTTACCACAACATAGGCCCTTAGCTATACCTCCTGTCCTATCTGTTGTGGACGATGCATTTAATGATGTCTGCACTGCACCTGATTCTTTACCTCCAGCCCCTGCCAAACCAGATAGATTTTACAGGGTGCCAGACACTCATCACCACCTATACAAGGCCCCACTTGCAGACCCCAAACTATATCCCAGGGGCCTAAGGCAGTAGCCTGGACCACAGCAAAACCCTATTCCCTCTGAAAGGGAATCCAGGTCCTTAGAGAGATGGGGGAAAAAAGTCTACACCTCTGCTACTCTCTCAGCTAGAGCTTTAAACTGTCAGTTTCACATGATCCAATACCAAGAGTTTATGCTTGATCAGTTAATTAAAAAGCTGTCCTCTGATGAATCTTTAGATAAGAAATATGTATTAGAAATGGTGAATAACATCCAACAGGTTAGTAACCATTCTTTAAAATGTGGCTATGATGCACTGGAGGCTTCATTTAGATCGGCCATGACTGGCACAGTGATAAGAAGGCATGCATGGTTGAAAGAACAGGTCTTACCGGATCATGTTAAAGCTAAGCTATTGGATGCTCCTATGGATAAGGCCAGTCTATTTGGGGAACCTGCCCAACAGGTAATGAAGAAAATGGAAGAGAAGGCAAAATCTGTACAAACAGTTAAAGATTTCCTACAGGTTCAGCCCCCAAGGTTTAGCAGGAACTGGCCTGCCAAAATTGGTCCTTTCCTGACTCCACAAGATCACAAAGGGGCAGGAACAGACGCCTAGGGGCAGAAATCAATCCAGAGGAGGTGCCTACAGAGGACGACAGTGGCAAGGCAATAACCGAGGCACAGACACAACCACTGCCACTGCAACAGGACAATCACAGTGACTTGGCTCTGACTCCGCCTACCAGGAAGCAAATAGCAGCACCATTAGGCGGAAAGTTAGCCTTATTCTCGAAAAATTGGCACTATATTACAAAAGACAAGTGGATTTTGCAAACCATAGACCAAGGCTACCGGTTCCACTTCCACACTTTACCAGTAAAAAGAGGAATGCCAAACCTGCCCCCAAATCAAAAAATAGAAGCCCTGCACCAGATAGCGGAATTAATAAAGATGAGAGCTGTGGAAAGGGTGCCAATAACAGAACAGGGCAAAGGATTCTACTCCAGACTCTTCCTAGTACCAAGAAAAGAGAAAACTGGAGACCTATTCTCACCTGTCCATCTTAAACACATACATCATTGTCCCAAAATTCAAAATGCTGACCCTACAGCAACTTCTTCCCATGCTGGGCAAGGAGTGTTGGCTGGTAACTCTAGATCTGAAGGAGGCATACCTGCGCGCCCGCATTCGGCCAGATTGCAGAAGATACCTCAGATTTCTTGCAGGATCAGAGCATTATCAATTCTCAGCATTGTCCTTTGGCTTATCTACTGCCCAGAGTATTCACAAAATGCCTGGCATCAGTAATCGCCACTGCAGAGTACAGGGAATCCAAATTTATCCATACCTGGACGACTGCCTGTTACAAGCGGACAACAAAAGCAAGCTGACAACAGATTTACAAAGGGTCATTTACTTGCTACAAGCCCTGGGATACACAGTCAATTTACAAAAGTCAAGGCTGATACCATCCCAGACAAGAACTTTCTTGGGCGAATTGGACACAGTAAAACAGATGGCATTCCTAACTGCAGAAAACAAAAGAACTCCCTCTTTACTTCTTGGCATTAACAAAGCAGAACAAACTAACAGCAAGAAAAGTTCTGCAGGCCTTGGGCTTCATGGCATCATGCATAATCTTGGTCCCACATGCCAGACTGCATATGAGAAAGTTACAGTGGTACCTAAAGAATTTATGGTCTCAACACAGGCACAGCTTAGAAACAGAAATACCACTAATCCCATGCTTAAAACAGGAGTTCCTATGGTGGGCTCGGCATGCCAGTCAAACCCAGGCTTACCCTTCCACAACTTTCGAGCAAACCAAACCATCACAACGGATGCCTCAGACCTAGGATGGGGCACACATGCTGGACAAATGCATAAGGACTGTGGACTCAGGACCAGCTGCACCTGCACATAAACCAAAAGAAATGCTGGCAGTAAAACTGGCAATCCTAAAATTCAGACCATTCCTCAAAGAAGGCCATTTGATGATAAGGACAGACAACACCACAGTCATGTGGTACATCAACAAACAGGGAGGCACTCATTCTTACCCCTATGCAGAATGACTTTGGACCTTTGGAATCTCGCCTCAGCTACAACATCCAGTTACAGGCAATATTTGTACCGGGAAAAGAGAACACCCTAGCAGACATTTTAAGCAGAACCACCTCGGATGCTCACGAATGGATGCTACACCCGGACATCTTCAAGGCCATCACAAAGAAATGGGGAATGCCACAAATAGATCTATTCGCTTCCCACAAAATCACCAGCTCAAAAATTCTGCACAAGGACATTCCACCCACTTGCATGGAAGGTGGACTCTCTATCCTTCAGCTGGAAAGGCCTGACAGCATATGCATTTCCACCTCTTCCCTTAATGCACAAGGTACTACTGAAAATCAAAGAGGAACGTCCAAGGATAATTCTGATAGCTCCGAACTGGCCAAGACAACACTGGTACCCATTGCTGAGGAGCATGTTTCGGGAGAAAATGTGGTCAATACCCTTGATGCCTCTGATGTTAACTCAGAACAACTACAACATCATACATCCAAACCTAAAAACCTTGCAACTGACTGCCTGGAACATCACATAGCAGTAACTAACCCAGAGCTTTCACAAAGGGTTAAAGACATTATCTTTGAAGCCCGCAGACCTTCAACAAGAAGGAGCTATGCAGGAAAATGGAAAAGGTTCGTCATTTGGAGTACTGAAAGAGGAAAAGATGTGTCGAACATAGATATTGCTAACATTCTGGAGTACTTGGCAGAGCTTCTACATACAGGCCTGTCCTATTCCTCCATCAAGATACATGCATCAGCTATTTCAGCAGAATACAGCTTTGATCCTCCTGTCTTTTCACATCCTCTACTCAGGCAGTTCCTCAGAGGGATCAAGAATGTAAAACCTCCTAGGAAACCACCATTACCAGCATGGGACTTGAATTTTGTACTAGAAAAGTTGACACTCCCTCCGCTTGAACCAGCAGCAACAGCAGATCTACAACACCTGTCATGGAAAACTGCTTTCCTACTGGCTATTACTTCAGCAAGGAGGGTTTTGGAACTACAGGCCTTAATGGCAGTGCAACCCTTCCTAATCTTCCATCAAGATAGGGTGTCCATGAGAACTAATCCTACATTTATGCCTAAGGTGGTATCCAGAGTGTCTTTAAACCAGGCAATCCACCTACCTACCTTCTTTCCCAATCCACAAAACAGAGGTGAAAGAATAATGCATACCTTGGATGTACATAGACAGTTACGCTACTACCTGGACAGAACCAAAGGTAACAGAAAAACTGACCAGCTCTTTGTAGCCTATGCAACAGGAAGGGAAGGAAAAGCAATTTCCAAACAGACAATCTCCAAATGGATAGGAAATTGCATTAGATTCTGTTACTCCTACCATGGTAAACCAATTCCACAGAACATAAGACCTCATTCTACAAGGGCTACAGCCACCACCACAGCTTTCTTAAGAGGAGTGGCAACCAAGGACATTATTGAAGCGGCTACTTGGACCTCCGTGCATACATTTGCCAAGCATTATAATTTACCTCTATATTCTAGATCCCGAGCAGGGTTTGCCACTGCTGTACTGCAAGGGATCCTGACTACACCATAATTATTATTCCTCCTCCCCTAGTTTGGCTATGGTATTCTACCCATTTGTTATGACTGCAGATGCATCCATGAAGGACATAGTACAGTTTTGTACCTACCATAAATGTAGATGTCCGAACTGGATAGCATCTGCAGTCAGGATTACCCTCCCTCCCCCCCTGCGGTACTCCTAGGGTATTTACCCTCCTAATGGCTAGGGGGGGGGGGGGGGAGTCCCTTATGGTGTATTTGTTTGTATATATGTACATACATGTTTATTTTTGTGTTTGCCTTCTACTACTTTGGAAACATTGGCATTTATCCAAAATTTAGCTTTCCAAGAGGGCAATTGGCATCTGGGGCAAGAAACACTGAGGAAAATGGCGTCGGCTGGTGTCCTTATACCGAAGACCAGCAGAGATGACGTCGGGTGAAGTGCGACATCAGCCGAAGCCGGACCCGGACTTTGGAATCCGGCCGACCAAAGGGCTGCCTGACGACAGGACAACCCATTTGTTATGACTGCAGATGCTATCCAGTTCGGACATCTACATTTATGGTAGGTACAAAACTGTACTTTCTGAGAACTGTCAAATTACTAGCTCTTTGATATTATTCAATGTCCCTACCCCAAGTGTAATTCCTAGACATCGTTTACCAGTTCTTTGGCTAATTCTAGCTATTGCTCGAAAAATAATTACATTGAACTGGAAAAATAAGCAATATCTTATGTTTACTGAGTTTATTTCAATAGCAAAATCTGTATGTAAAAAAGAAACGCAAACTATTTATCAGAGATCATCAAATGTAACACAAAAGACTAGCTTGCCAAAACTTGGAGAGATTGTTCGATGAATATTAATTACCTTTCTTGCATAAAACAAATGTTTATCATGGGTTTTTGTATATAGTGTAAATAGTTATTATGTTTTATATTGTTTGTTTAATACTTTGTCCATGTTTATTAAAAGTTAATAAAAATGTTTTTTTGGGGGGGAAAAAACACTACAGCACATGCGAGCAGAGTTTGAAGAGTGGCCTGTCTTTATGACTGTGCAAAACACAGGGATTGGCATTCCCATCCTTGGGAGTCATGAGGGTGCACATCAAGTAGTGCATACATGCTGGTAGATTTCTCTCTTGGAGAGGAAGGAAATGATTGTGTTGTGCTTCCTGCAGGTGAATCCAGTTGTAGATTGTCATCCCTCTGTGGAAGTGATGGGCAGTGTAGTGTTTGCACCCACTCTATGTCCCACCCATGGATAATCTGAAAATCACTCATGTTATCTGTCTCAATTGACGGCCCTTCCCAGTCACCCCTCCCCCTCCTTGGTGAAAGGGAAATGAGTATGCCATTTGGCCTAGAGGAGACAGATGATTTCAGCAGATATCCAAGATAGAGGTAAAAAAAAGTGATGAAATGAGAGACCCTGTCATTTCAGTCCCTTTCATGCACCGATTACTGTGCCTGCCTAAAGACAGCTACTTTCTGAATGCATATACCTTGGCTTTTTGACCATGTACTGCTGAAAGAAATAATTGCCATAGTAATTTAAATCCCTTTGTTGTCGAACATTCACTGCTCCCTGGACTTCAGCTGTACAAACTAGTTACTCCCTTGCCTTCACAACACCATCTTCTTATGTTGACCAAAGATAGTTACTTTTGGGTATTGTATATCTCTCTTAGTTGACTGTGATTATAGTGAAGAAAAATGCACAGTAGCTGCACCCTCCCTCCATATTTTTCTTTATATAGTTATTTGTTTGACATATGCCTTGTTAAGGGAAGGAGAACAGTATCAGTAGTCATCTGTGGTAAAGTAGTTGGTTGTCCCACCTCAGGAGTAAACAGTTTGACTATGGTCTATTTGATGGTGAACATTTGCTGTTTACATTGATCGCCCCTCCTCTCCCCCACTCAATTGTCTAAAATGGATACAGGGATTATGTGCACTGTTAATACTGTCCACAGTTTTACCCTGTGCTTTGTACTACGTGCAAGAGTAAACTGGCTATAGAAATGCTGCCATCTGCTCCAGGCATCAGTCTTTTGTCAAATGATCAGAGATCACTGGGTAACAGCTGGTATCAAGTTACCGTGAGCAGAAGGTGTTGCTTAACAAGCCATGGATGATTTGAAGTGCAAGTTGGTAGGAGAAGCATGATATCCATAGCTCTCAACTAAACAAGGACAAATCCAGAAATTATCAGAGACAGTCAGGGATTCTTTTTAAAATATTAGTACTGTTAACTTGAGATGTTAACAGAAAAGGTCATTTGAATTAGTATGTTTTCTAAACTAAAAGAAGTCTAAAACTCTTAATTATTGTCATTAAGTGTAACTAGCCACCATGTCTCCAAAAAGTCATCAGTTTTAGAAGGGATTAAGAAGGGCAGAGCCAAAGTTTTTGTCAAAATCAGGGATGTCACTGAAAATCAGGGACAGTTGAAGAGATATGAATATCTCACTATCGTTTTTTTTTTTTCCCTTCCCATTTAACACTGGAGTTTTACTTGTGCAAACAAACTTATTCCAGTAGTGTTCTGAGAGTGGAGAACTCTTTATTTTAGAACACTGATTTTCATGATCTTTAGCAAAGAAGATGGAAAACAGTTGTTTCAGTATCCACAGTTCTGGTAACTGTCCCTTAATTGGCTTTTGATAAGTGAAATATGTTCTGTATTTTGTTTAGTAACTGAATCCCAGTGACTAAACTCACTCCTGCTACCTAAACTTTTCAATGTCCTTCACAGTAAGCCTTTTCAAGTAATTTTTTTTACTACTTAGTCTTTCTTTACCCATTCTTTTTAACTCTGTGCGTACTGGTAGGTAATTTCTACTTGCTAATCCCTTTTTGTATAATTAAAACTTTTGTATTACTTGTTGGTGTTGTTTTTCTGCTGTTTTGATTAGCTGATAAATTGTGAGCGCCTTAGCTTTTTCATTAGCTTTAGCTTGCGCTTTGAAGGATGGCTTCTGAACTGGAGACTCCGAAGTGGGGGGTACCTATTTTAATTACATTTGCATAGTATTGCTGTAAAAAGTTGGCATTGTAATTCTTTTGATGAAACATAGAAATAGTTGTGTTGCATACCACCTGATAGGGAACCATAAAAAAAAGCAATGAGCAATTGAAATAAAACAGTAGTATGCAGGAAAAAGAAGACATCCAGGAAAAGGCCAAGAAAAGAAAAAAAACATGTTTATCATTTTCACTGCTGCAGTAGCTTATAATTGTTTTGATTATATCCAGCCCAAGATGTAACACCTGGCCAGTCTTCAATAATTTCTAGCTCCCCTCCATGGGATACATCCAGGCTACTACTATGCCTTGAACTCCACAGGGAGAAGACAGCAGGCTTGGGCGCCATTTACTTTAGTATTTAATTGCTGCCCCTGAGAGCGCACCTCTGAGCTTCACAAGATCATCTGTCTGATTTAGTCTTCCATTTCTGGCAAACAAGTCCCTTAACGGAAATCCTTCCACAGTGGTATATGTAGACATATATATATCTCTATCTCTCTCTCTCTCTCTCTCTATATATATATATATATATATATATATATATATATATATATATATATATATATATATATATATATATATATTCATTTTTTTTTTCACAAATTGGAACTGGGTCTTGAATAACAGCATTTTACTGTGTTCTCATTGTAGCAAAAATGTGTTATCAGATGATTTGTTTTTAGTAGACAAGCTTAATTAGATCCAGGGCACTTATTGTCAGAAAAAAATTGCTGCTTTTGTACTTTTGATTGAAATTAAATTTTTAAAGGGATTGTTGGTTCGTTTTGAAGCTTTTGTAGACTTTGACAACTTACTTTAATTTTTACTTAAAAGTGACACTTTCTGTGAATAGGGACTCCCAGATTGTTGGGGATTAAAGTCTACTGCTTGTGCGTTTACTTCTGTGATATTTCAAAGATTATGTAGTGAAGAATAAGAATACTGGTTGTGATTACTAGAGTGACAACTTAACTTCCAGTAGTTCCAACAGTGCTTACTCACAAAGCAGGCTTCTTCCTTGATAGGAACAGGGATACCCTCACAGGTCCCACAGTTCTTCCTTCCATTGTTCCTAAAAAGAAAAAGAGCTGTTGGTTGCACCGTAGGCTCAATCCGTACTTCAGCTATTGATGGGTGAGACTGCAGTGGCCACAGTTTGTTCCTCAGACCACTCAGTTTTCCCTAGGACTCTGTTGAAGTCTCTTCTGCCACCCTGTTCTAGTGGTTGCCACTTCTGTGACTCTTCCAGTGTCTGTACCAGACTTGGCAGAGACATCTTTGGATATGGGAGTTTTTCTGGTAGGTTCTTCCTAGGGTTGCCAGTATGAGAGACCTATTTCCTGAGTTGAAGTGCTATCTTTGTCCGTCTTCTCTAGGAATGGCCGTAGAAAAAGAAAAGCAGAACCAAAGGCTGCAAAAGACGCACCGAAAAAACATTCAGCAAAAATGAAAGACCAAACAAAGCGGAGTCCTCACTTTGTGATAAATAAACCTCCTATAATGGATGCCCTTGGGATACATGCAGATGATCCCTTAAGGGCAGTGTTCCAGCTACTTGGCTTCTAAATGGCCAAACTACTTGTGTCTGTGGCACAATAGGTATCACATTTGCCTTTGGTGCAGAAGGTTGTGTATTGGTCACTGCTGCCGTAGCTTTAGCTGTATGGGTTATATCCTGCCAAACATATAATAGCCAGCTAACTTCTAAAGCTTCAAGGCGTCTACATGCCAAAACTGTCAGGCAGCATAAGCTGACCTGACTAAAAGGCAAGTTTGGGTGCGGCACCCTTCAGAGCATTACTGCCGCAGAAGGGTTCACTCCTGTCAGGCTTTTGTTGATCATTGGTCAGTTTGTGGTTTTCTTTACTGGGCAGTTAAGTTCACTTAGGAGGAAAACCATTTTCTTCATTTTGCTGATCATTACTTTCCTTTTAGGAAGGTAATTTTAAAGCTAGGACTCCTGTGCAGTAATGGATTGTATCATACCTAAATATTGCTCTTACAAAATTAGCAAGTGGATAGAATAACAAGTTATGCATTAGTATGAATTTTCTGAAGAATATGGAGTCAGAAACTCAAGTGTGTGCCAATATTTTCTGAATTCAGTCTTCAATGATTTGCCAGTGATTGACCAGAAAACCACAGTTTTGAGAAAAACAAAAAATAGGAGTCAAAAATCTGGACATTTTGCAAAAATGTGTACAGTTGAGAGGTATGGATTGTCTTGAGACTGTAACATACCTTTAAATGACTTGTTTTTATGCAAGTTTAACAGTAGTATAAAGTAGCTGAAAATATTTTTTTCCCTATGGAGAAAAGTCCATGTATTTTTGTTTTGTGGGGCTGGCATAGTGTTTTAAAGCACCATTACTGTGTATTTTTTCTGCCAAAAAAGTAACTTTTGTGGACTGATAGTGTTTACTGGCAATTGCTGCTAGCCTTCCCTGGGAAATATTTGAGCATTTCTTGTCTTCGGTGGCTAAATATGTACATGAGTACAGTAGCTTCTTTATAACCTCGTCTTCTTTCTGCTGTTACTGGTAGTGTTAACCACAGTAGATCATCTGTTTCCATTTCTTCCTGTCCTCTGCATCTTGTGTCACACCAACCATCCACATGTCCTCTCACCACATCCATGAACCTTATCTTAGGCTGTGCTCTTTTTCTCTTACCTGGCAGCTCCATCCTTAGCATCCTTTTCCCAATATATCCAGCATCCCTCCTCAGCACATGTCCAAACCAACGCAGTCTCGCCTATGTGGCTTTGTCTTCAAACCGTCCAACCTGAGCTGACCCTCTTATTTACTGATTCCTAATCCTGTCCATCCTCGTCACACCCAATGCAAATCTTAACACCTTTAACTCTGCCACCTCCAGCTCTGACTCCTGCCTTTTTGTCAATGCCACCGTCTCCAACTGGTCTCACCCTCTTGTAGGCCTTCCCTTTCACTCTTACTGGTACCCATCTGTCGCAAATCACTCCTGACGCACTAATCCACCCTGACTGGTACATTCTTGTTCACCTCTCTTCCACACTCACCATTACTCTGAACTGTTGATCCCAAGTATTTAAATTCATCCACCTTCACCAACTCTACTCCCTGCATCCTCACCATTCCTCTGTCCACTTCCTTATTCACAAACATATATTGTCTCTTGGTCCTGCTGACTTTCATTCCTCTCTGCTCTAAAGCATATTTCCACCTCTCCAGGGTCTCCTTAAACTGTTCCCTACTCTCACTACAGATCCCACTGTCATTGGCAAACATCGTAGTCTGCAGGGACCTCTGTCTGACCTAGTCTGTCAACCTGCCCATCACCATTTTTTTTTTATAACTTCATCTTCAGTTTTCTCCGAATGTGTAGAGGAATTTGCCCTTGTAAATTTGTTTTTAAAGGTAGACACACACCAGTTTGTTTGACTTGGCTCGTATTATGAAAATGGGGGGTTCTCCACCTGCAGCAGAGATGCAAGTGGTCATGTTCTGGAGGTCTGTGCTTCCAGTCTTATGTTGGCATCTAGTTCTCTGATCTGAAATTGAGCATACATACATATATGGCCTGAGTAACAAAAGAGAGAGGGGTATAACTTCAGGGGTACCTCTGGCCTCTGATTTAGGTCCAGTGTTGGTAATTGTCACAGGTAGTTTACCAGAACGTACTACTGGTTGGTTATGTACATACGCAGATAGGAAAATTGTCTCTGTAATCTTAGGAGTAAGAGATCAGTTTATTCTTCAGGACATACTTGGATAATTTAATTGGTTAGGTCACAGCAAAGTATATGAAATTTAATGCCAAAAGATGATGGGCATTTTGAAGAAATGAACCCTAAATACCCACATGCATTAGATAACATTAGCATTGAGGAGGTTAATGTAAGCGATTTGGGTGCTAAAATCAATAATAGGCTACATTTTTGTCCACATATGCTTTACAGTATCAGAAGACATTACCGTGAAATAAATTGTATTTTCAAAAGTGTGATTAGTAGAAATGACTGTTCTACATCCAGTATATCAATCCATAGATGTTATGTTGTCCATGATCTCACCTTCTTTCTTGCTGGTTGGGTTTGGAGCAGATACTCTGCCCCTACTCTGCTGCATTCTAAAGCTCAAGAGCTTCCACTAGCTCGAGGCTAGACCCTATCCCAGCATGCCTAGCGAGAGTTACCCAGATCTCGTTTGCCGCTAGAAGCTTCAGGATTGCTTTGCGACTGGCTCAGGCTAAGTTGTGCTTTTTTCTACTTATTTTGGGTAAAATCTTGATATTTCTTATCTATAATTATTCCTTGTAGTAAGGAGATTCTAAGTACTTGTGCGCCTCGTTGTCTAGCGTCTTATTTTTGCTGTTTGTTATTTGAGGCCGTCGTTTTCCCTCTCAGGCCTACTAATTCCCCTTTTCATTAGTCCCTAACGAATCCGTTCCAGTTAGAGGATTAGTTTTCTGTCTTGTAATGTCAGCCCGTTTGAGTTAGAGGGCTTTTCCCTTTCTTCCTTTTTTTACTTCCCTTTTTCCTAAGGAGTTCGCCATTTACGTTAGAGGCATTTCCTCTATCGGAGGAGCTGTCGTTTAACTTGGAGACTCTCCTCCTTCTGTTCCTCAGTCGTCATCTTTAAAAAAAAAAAAAAAAAAAAAAAAAAAAAACTTGCCTTCTCTGTCTGTTTGGGCCGTTTTCTTTCACAGTTAGTGCTGTTGGCTGTTGTGTGGTTATCCTTTTGTTGTGAGACATGTCCAAAGAGTCGTCAAAATAATCCAAGTCTTCTGGATTCAAAAAAATGCGATTCCTGCACGCAGGTAATGTCATTGACCGATGGTCATACAAGTTGCGTATACTGCCTAGGAGTCATTTACCTGCAGGGCTTTTGTTCCTTTTGTCATGGATTTAGATCTCGAGTCCTGCAGGAGCGGAAAACTTAAGTTAATTTTGAGAGGGTTAATTAAAGGGCCTTTTGAGGCATCAGTAGAAGGGAACTAGGCTGGCAAATCTGATAAGCCCTCCAAGAAAGCATCTTCGTCGTCTCCAATCTCGGAACTGTTGAAGGGACAAGACAAACAAGTTAATCAAATCCAAAGTCAGTCTTGTCTGACAAGACAGTCTCCTTCAGTTCCCCCAGTGTTTTTGGAGCCAACCAGGAGCCAAAAAAGAAACTGGTCTCCCTCCTTGGAACAGGTGCATTCCGTATCGCATTCTCCACTGTTCCAGTCTGTGACAGGTAGTCATCACTCGTCCATCGATTCTTCTCGATCATCTAGGAGCCTTTCGAATGATGTGGAGAGGGTGATGAAGAGGTTACTTAGGCCACCGGCCTTGGGAAAATTTTGTCGAGTCCAGCCCATATGGACGTGGAGCTTGACTACTCAGCCTACTTTGTCGTTGATTACTCCTTCGTCTCACCTGAGTTCAGAGCTGTAGTGCATGGAAGTCATTGTGGTGGAACCGTCTGATCGAAAACCACCCATCTCTCTGTTCCGACATCTGCTCTGACCTCGTTGTTACCACTTTCTATCGAGGGATCTGTGGGCCGACACTCCCTTGTCTGCTCCAGCGGGGGGAGCGAGTTTGGACCCCTGTCTGATCCTACTCTCCCGCTTGGGACTTAGGCGCAGGTGAGTTCGGCACTCACATCAGACTCTGAGCCATCACCCTTGGTGCAGGGGACATCTCCAAGCTCTTCGGAGCCGGAGACACTCTCGGGCCGGGATCGTGATGCCTTCAAGGTGATGAGTGTGCTGTCCTCCCAGGACTGCTCCACCTTCGGCTTCAGCTGCTCTGTCCCCTTCAGGGCCAGTGTCTGCCTGCACAAAACTCCTCCATCTAAAGTGTAGGGAAACAATGCCCCAGGATGCCCCCTAGGGCGACCCCCCCTTCCGAAACCTCCCAAGAGTAACCTTCTGAAGAGGTCCCTCAGAAGAGGACTTGTAAGATGAAGCATTTGGACTACCCCGAGTCTCTCACATCAGACACGGACTTGGAGGACTCAGAATGGTACTCAGGGTCTCCCTCAAAGGGTGTATCTCTTATTCAGACATTCTGTAAATCCTCAAGCAGGGGGTGACAGGAAATCCCTTTCCCCTTCTGAAGACGACTCCATGTACCTGGAGGCATTTGGCTCTTGACGCTTAACCTCTTTGGTGTCTCCACCTTTAGATCAGCTGCTGGGGGTGGTCAGTCGAAAGCCGTGGAGCTCCCCAGAATCTATGGAACCGGTTCCAAGGAGGCCCAGTAAGTTTATGACCGTGCCAGAGGACAAATTTTCCTGACTAAGGGTGTTCCAGTTGATGCTATGGTGGTTGCGGCAGCCACGAAGAAGGAATTAGCAGAAACTCCTCCTCCTGTCCATCTGCCAAGCAAGGAGTCCCGTACGATGGACAGATTTGGGAAGCATGTGTTTCCTTCAGGGTCCTTTATCCTTAGGTCACTGAATTATTTGTCCCATTTCACTCATCTCCAGATGGATCTCCTCAAAGAGCTGAGAGATGCTCTCCAGGATCCTACAGCTGCGGGAGCTTCAGACAAGGCTGCTTCCCAGCTTGCGACCTTAACTTCTGTAGTCAACTCCTTCATGTGGCTCATCTCTTATGCAGCCGATGGAATGAGCAGGGCAGCAGGCACAAGAATTGCCTTACGGAGACATTCCTGGATGCGCCTTTGTGAGTTTGCGGAACCCTTCAAGTCCTCCTTTACCAACGCCCCATTTGATGGCTCGTCATTGTTCGGGCCTAAGGTAAAAGAGACTATTAACAGGTGCGAACAAGAAGGCAAAACTGTCTCTGCTGTGGGAGTACGTTTCTCAACGCCTACTAGACTTTATCCCAAAGGTCATAAAGGCGGGGAAATGTGGTTCCAGAAGTCCCAGGGAGCTTCACCTGAGGCAAGTGACATTTCCCCGAGGGGCAGAGGGGGAAACAATAATGGGAGACGCCGCCCTTGCGGCAGAGGAGGTTCGCAAAATTAGGGTGACAGATACGTTCTTTGGGAGACCCACCTTTCAACCTCTGGAGGCAGTCGGGGGCAGATTGTCATTGTACCCAGAAGCCTGGCAAAGTATCACAAAAGATGCATGGGTACAGTCGATAATATCTAGGGGATACAGTATTCCTTTCTCCCTGTCACCCCTTCCCAGAAAACGAAAATAAATCCCAGATGTGCCACCCAATCTACGTGATCAAGCAAACCTAGAAGTTCAAAGGTTGCTAAAAAAACGAGTCATCAAACAGGTTCCCACATACCGAATTGGATTGGGAACTTGCTCAAGGCTCTTTTTAGTTCCAAAAAAAAGGGGACTGGAGGCCCATTTTGGATCTCCGCAGACTGAACAAGTCTGTCAAGAAAACGGTTGGTGACACTGCAGTCCATTCTTCCCTCTCTGGGAAAGGACAATTTCATCTGGTCCATTGATCTCCAGGATACTTACTGCCATATCAAGATGGACAGGCGATCCAGGAGAGATCTAAGCTTCTGGCTGGGAGCCAGTCATTACCAGTTAAGAGCTCTGCCCTTTGGTCTCACCACAGCCCCCAGAGTGTTCAAATATATGGCAGTACTTATGGCTCACCTGAGGCATCTAGGATTCTGAGTGTTGCATATCTAGATGACTGGCTCCTTAACACCACCACTGAGCATCAACTAATCAGGGCAAGGGACACCACAATTAGTCTCTGCTTAGAGCTTGGCATCACTATAAACTATGAAAAATCTGCCTTGTCGACATATTACATTTATAGGAGCAGATTTAAATACAAAAGACATGATAGCAAAATTGCCCTAGGAGTGTGCATCAACCATATGATATCAGGTTTCAGTCTTGATCAGGAGAAAGAAGATTCAAGCAAGATTTGTTCTCAGTGCTAGGCTGTATGGCAGCAGCAGTAACACTAGTTCCCTTGGCACGCTTTCATATAAGGATATTGCAGTGGCTTCTATTTGCTTTAATGGTCTGTGCAGGATCTACCCATGTCACACAAGATTCTCATCACGGAGCCCTGCAAAAAGGATCTACAATGGTGGCTTCAGTCTACGCACGTAACGATAGGCAGGCTGTTTCTCCTTTCCCTACCATTAGCCACAGTGACCACGGATGCTTCCCAGATAGTGTGTGTGTGTGTGTGGGGGGGGGGGGCATTGTCTGGGACAGACTGTTAAAGGAACTTGGCAGCAACCTGAGTACCACTTGCACATAAATGTCCTGGAGATGAGGGCGGTGCTTCTGGCATTGCAGGCACTCCAAGGCTCTCTACCTACGGGGACGATTGCAGTTCAAACAGACATGTCCGTAGTGTGGTACATCAACAAGCAAGGCAGAGCCAGATCTTATCCCTTGTGTCGAAACACACTGAATATGGCAGTGTGCGGTGTCTTCTCAGCATTTTCTGATTGCGACACGCATTCCAGGGAGATCCAACCTGATAGCAGACAAGCTAAGCAGGGCAATTCTGATGCCAGACGAGTGGTGCCTGAAGCAGGAAATTGCGAATTAAACTTTTCGCAGGTGGGACCAGCCTTGCTGTGACCTTTTTGCCATATCCTTAAATACCAAATGCAGCAGCTATTTTGCCCTAGACCCCCACCCGGGACAGTCACCCAGGGATGCACTTGTTCACGATTGGCCCCTGGGACATCGTTATGCTTTTTCCCCATTTCCTCTTATACCCAAAGTTCTTCAGAAAGCAAAATCACTGGTTTGCAAGCTAATCCTCATCTCCCCTTACGGGCCTCGTCAAATGTGGTCCCCCTGGCTATGGCTCTATCTTCAGGGGGAGCCTTGGATCCTGGACCCAGTTCCAGATCTCCTGGTGCATCAGTCAGGAATGCTCCACCTTTCTATTCAAACCCACAAGCTGGCAGCTTGGTTTCTCCACTTCCCATCTTAGCCAGGCTTCCTGACATTTCCCCAGCAGTACGACACATTTTGTTCTGTTATCACAAATCTACAACAAGAAAGCTTTATGCTAGCAAATGGAAGAGGTTCTCTTTTTGGTCAGTCAAAAATCATATTGACCCCTTTACTGCACCCATTTTGAAGATCCTGGAATTTCTAACTGAGACTTTTAACTAAGGGGGCAACTGCAGCCACCGTCTGAGTTCAGCTGGCTGCTGGTTTTCAGTTATCATGTTGGTGAAATGGGTTCCAATGTTGTGTCCCACAGGTTATGCACAGCTTTCCTGAAAGATACTATCCTCTTGAGGCCCCCAATAAGAAAACCACCTCCTCCTTGGGGTCTAAACTTAGTTCTAGCTACCCTGATTCTCCGTCCTTTCGAACCAGCTGCTACTTGTTCTCTGAAATTCTTGACTTGGAAAACAATCTTAACTGCCATTACCTCAGCTAGGAGGGTACCAGAATTACAAGCTCTCTCCATTCGTCCCCCTTATTTAATTTTTCACAAAGATAGTTTTTCTCAGAACCAATCCCTCCTCCTTCCCAAAAGTTTGCTCAGAGTCTAATTTAAATCAGTCAATAGAACTACCCAATGTGAAGTTGTTCTGTCTCGCTGTTCATTCTTACAAATAGATTCGAGCAGATCCTCATCTCCGAGTCGGCCTACTACCAAGTTTGAGGTCTTCAGATAGCTCGAGGCCAAGTCCCTATCCCATGATGCACCTAGAGTTACCTCGGGTCTAGTTTGCCACTGCAATAGATCGGAGGTTCTTGCTAGCTCGTGCCAGCAAAACCTTTCTTACAAATATTACATAAAAATTTGATAGTTTCTTTTTATATATTAGATATTTAGACATTTAGATAAAGCTCTTATTGCTTTGTGTTCCCTTCCCTTGGTGCTCTTTATCTTGTATTCATCTCTTTGGCCTCTTATTTAGACCTTGTTTAGTGTTTAAATTACTTGTGTACTGTTGGCTTTAGATTAGTCTTTAGAGCTAAATAAGTGACCTTTTCTGTCACAACTTCTACTTTTCTCTTAGAATTTTTATAAGGTGTGTTCATTAGTAGCTGTTTTATAGTTGTGTGCATTATATAGTGACTTCTGTCACAGCTTGTTTAAGCAAATTGTGTATGTGTGCTTGCCAGTTATATTTAGCAAGGCTTGTTTAATTTTTGTTGGGCGTGTCTATTTTTTTTTTTTTTTTTTTTTTTACAGCACCCTAATAACATTGTGCTTGTTGAAATTGCTGATAAGGACAAACACCCTAAGTAAGGGTTTAAAAATGCTATAAATGTGGGCAGAAAATGTCTGTCACCGACAGTCATGTAAACTGCGTTTACTGTTTAGGAGCATTACATCTCCAAGAAAGATACTCCATATGTCATTCCTTCTCTTCTAGGGTTCTCCAGGAGAGAAAGAGGAAATTGATAGGTTTATTGAAACCTTTCCAGGAGGCTTTGAGTGACCAGGATGGATCCAGTAAGTCCTCCGTCTTCTACATCTGAATCAAAACAATCGAAAAAGTCTTAGACATCGGCTCCACAGACCTCGGAGCCAACTGTCTTATCTTTTCGGAGCCGGTCCCCAGTTTTGGAACCGGTATCTGAAATACCAAAATCTCCACTTTTACAGTCTGTACCACCTTTGATCCATTCATCTCGGTCTTCAATTAGCCTTTCCGATTTGGATGTGGATTGTGTGGTGCAGAAGCTTTTACAGGCACCGACTATTGCTAAATTTTTATCGGCTCTGACCCAAGCGGCTTCGGAGCTGAAGATCCTTTTACCCAGTTACTACTCTTCCTCCTTCGAATCATGCCAGTCCTTCTGAGCAGGAGGAGTCGGACTTGTTGATCGTGGAGCTTTCGGAGCCGACGCCTGGTCCAGTGTCTTCGGCTCCATTTACTCTGACATCCTCGGCGTTGATCGAGGAATCTAGGAGCCGACACACTCTGGTTGGGTCTGGGGAGGATAGTCGGACCGACTTGTCTGTTCCGACTCTGCCTCTCAGGGCTTCGGCTCGGATGAGCTCGGCTCCTACCTCTGGCTCGCAGCCCACTGTCCTGCTGCCGTGGGTATCGACAGTTTCCTCTGATCCATCGGTCCCTTCTCATCGGAGCAGGGGTGCCTTCAAAGCCATGAAGAGAGTTATGTCTCCTAAGACATCTTTGACCTCCGGTCCAGGTTCTTCCGCCCCTAAAGCGCCTGTCTGCTTCTGCTTCACAAATCCTTGCTAAGTGTAGAGACGCAGAGCCTCTGTATGCCCCATTGGGTGGCCCATGCTCTTCCGAGACCTCACCAGAAGCTCCCACTGATGAGGTTCCCATGAAGGCAGTCTGTAAGAGGAAGCATCTAGACTCCCCACAGGAGTCACTGACATCTGATATCGACTTGGATGAATCAGAAGGGTCCCCACGGTCCCCCTCTAAGGATATCTCATTTGCAGAGATACTAGAAATCTTTAGGCAGAGGGGCGACTGGCAGTCCACCAACCCTACTGAAGATGAGCCAGTTCTCCTGAAGACTTTCGGGTCTCAGCCCTCCACCTCTAGGGTGTCTACGCCCTTCGATGAGCTTATGCAGCTGGTTTCATGAAAGGAGTGGGAGTCTCCGGACACAATGGAGCCTGTCCCTAGGAGGCCTAATAAATTTATCTCTGCTCCCCAAAACAAATCCTTCCTGACCAAGGGTGTGCCACTTGATGCCATGGTGGTGGCGGCAGCCACCAAAAAGGAAATTTCAGAAACTTACTCTTCAATCCATCCTCCTGACAGAGATTCTAGGATCACGGATAGCTATGGGAAGTGCACTTACAGTTCAGCGACTTTTGCACTGCGTTAGCTCAGCTATCTAACCCATTTTACGAGAGTGCAAAGGGATCTCCTTTAAGAGCTGGGAGATGCTCTTCAGGGTGCAGTAGCTGCGGGAGCTTCAGATAAAGTTGCCTCCCAGCTTGCTACCCTCAGCTCCATAGTTAACTCGTCCATGCGCCTCATCTCGTTTGCAGCTGATGGAATGATCAGGGCACCGGGTACAGGAATTGCTCTGAGGAGACACTCTTGGATCCGCTTGTGTTCCTTCGCGTAGCACTTAAAGTCATCCTTTGTAAATACCCCTTTTGATGGCTCGTCCCTTTTCGGGCCCAAAGTTAAGGAAACCTTGACCAGGTGTGAGCAGCAAGGAAAGACACTGCCGTCGAAGTCTGTTTTTCTACCCCCACCAGACCCTACCTCAAGGGTCGGTCAAAGGGGAGGAAAAATGGGATTCCGAAAAGCCCAAGGAGCCTTTCAGGACACGTGGTGAACCACCCTCCAGAGGAGGGGGCAATAATGGAAGACACTGTCCT
>NC_056750.1:365060549-365158049 GCF_019279795.1 Protopterus annectens | reverse complement strand
TGAGCAACATTAAACTGATCTTTCCTTGTTACTTAAATTCATTGAAAAGGTACCTGCTAGTGGCAGATGCAGTGTAGATTAGGTATTGGGCTGTGTGGAAACTGTGCCCCATACAACACACATTGTTAGGGTCATGTATAAATGCATGTTTTCTTTGATTTACCTTTCTAATGAGTGTGTTAAATAATTGTTCTTTATTGCGGCAACATTCGTTTGTTTTTGAAATTATTGTTTGAACATTCTTCCAGTATGCAGTAAAGCAAAATGCATTAACCAATAATGCCAAAGCTGTTCATTTCAGATAATTTCAACTATAAAATGCCATCCAACCTACTGTCATTATAATCCTCCAGTGTCTAACTCAACAATTACTGTCACTTTGACTGTACACCACATGTCTGATTGTGATAAAAAAAATGGCCACAGCCAAGTATTCCAATTTGCTTCACACAAATGCATACTTGCCTTGCAAAGACTAACAATTTATCAGCTCAGCAGTCATTTTTATTGACAGACTTCCCCAAACCCGGCAGTTATAGCTACACTGATATCTGAGAAGACTGCAGTTGTGTCAAAAATTAATAATGAATTTCACATTTGTTTCACACACAAGCCCAGTAGCTAAAATATTCCAAGGAAAATTTGCTCACTAGTCCTGCAAAGCCAAATTAGACTGTTTTAAAGTGAGCAGATAACATAAATGTACTTTCGTCCACAGTGAGCCCAACCCCCACATCAGTTATAGCCACTTCTAACTGTGTACACCCCTCGTTGTTTTGAAGAAATAAACTGTGTGTACTTTTAGTAGCTTTGGATAAAATACATGAAATTGTATAAAATGCATCATACCATAAGATCCAACCATGTGTAGTAAAGTTTAAACGGAGTATTTGAAAGCAGAAGGTGCGTTAGTAATTTAAATTAAATCAATGTGCACATTTTCTGCAAGAAGTAAGTCAACTGACTAATAATTCTACATTAAAGAGAACTGTTACTAATGCAAAGGCTGCTGCTAGCAAACAAACTTGCATTCCAGTGCTTCATTTACAGATACAGTGCCTGCTGCCATTGAATAAATTGCCTGTGTTGCATTAAAAAGTGGTGTGCTGGTGATATTGCCATAACATTTTGTGAAGTACATCAGCCATGCACTAGAGAATGGCTGGCAATAACCTTTTCATAGTCAAACGGCATTAAGTTCCTGGAGACCATTAAAAAGCGTTGCCCAAATTCGCAATTACTCCAAAAAGGTTTCTCGTTAAGGTAGTTGGTCAATGCCACACAGTGGGTAAATGAAGGTTAAAAGATTCAAATCCTGCAATCTTGTTACAGGAAGTAGCTTATTAGCAGGTTTGAATTTTAGGCCTCTGCACTAACTGCCAGAATAATAACTTTTCATTAAATACAGAAACCTTACAATCCAATCTTGTAGAGAGGACTGTATCACAGTAATATGCAACAGTAACTACAAATTGATGCTAAAAATTAGATGGTTCTTATCACTCCAAGTAATGCAGGCTGTGTGACCTGACAGATGTCAAACGCTTTACAGTTGCTGGAGGCTGTGAAGAGAGTACTGCAAAATATTACTAAAAATGCCGCATGTTTAGCCTTTATTGCACAATCCAGACCTATTGATGAATTAATTCTTTAGAGCAATGAGTAAAGCAAAATAATTTTAAAAAATTAAGTGCTACAGTTGCTTTTGTTCAAAAACCCACAAGTCATACAAAAATCAGACATATTACTACCTACAGCATACTGTTTTTTTTTTGGGGGGGGGGGGTTACATGGTTGTAGGCCACCTACATCTTGTTTTTGACCTTCCCTGTTAAGAATAGCTAATCCCCTCTGACATCACTCAGTACAGGTCTGACCTACTTGAAGGGCTAGTAATGCTGTATCACTGAAGCATGCATTTCCAGAGTCAACAGAGCCAGACTGTGGGTAATTGGGGCCCTCTGCAGGGTAATGAATCAAGCCCCCATCAGCCGTAAAGATGTCCCATTACTTGACTGCCATTCCCCAGTAACTGTAAACGCTGTTCAAACCTGTCAGTTTACATACTGTTTAAGTCTACAGTTATGTCATTGCACATTAATTATTGACATTTGTTGACCGGGAAAGTCCACTGGGTCAGAAACCCATTTTCAGTGGAGGCCCGGGTAGAAACGCTTCACAAATATGACAAAAATGAATATACAGAGCAAAAGAAATTACAACAAAATTAGAAAAGCTCCAAAAATGTTATCAAAACAATACGCAGAGCAAAACTAACTACATTAAATTAGTTAATTTGTATAACACATAGTTGATTGCTGCAAACATGATTATACATAAACAGAAAAAATATACACATATGATATATTCATAGCGATGAGTATGGGTGAAAGTTTGGTAAGTAAACGTGAGATATTTGCTGGAGGTACAGAGGGAGAGATGATGTAAGGGGAAGAATGATGTGAGTGGACGAAGTTGGTAGGTTGGTGTGTATCATAAGACAGAGAGAAATGACAGAGGTAAGATAAGAGATAATGAAGGATCAAGGGATACGATAAAGATAAGAAAAGGATAAGAAAGAACTACTATAGTTTTGTTTATGGAGGCATATAGTTTTGAGTACAGGGACAGATGTGATTGTTGTGAAAGTTTTTCTTTAGATCTATTTGTAATGCATTTATTTAGTCTTGGAGGGTTATTTCTGGGGGCAGGACATTCCAAATCCTAGCTGTGGCATAGGAATAGTGGCTGTGTCCGGCTCTTTTATTAGGTTTTTCAACTGTTGCCAATTGTTTATTTGTAGTCCATAGGTTTTGTTGTGGAGAGTAGGGTTGTAGGATGTTTTGAAGGGTAGGACAACTATCTGGAGAGTAGATGAGTTTGAGGTAGAGTTAGTTGGGTGGAGTTTAGGTTATGTTGAAATTCTGCCAGTTAAGTTCCTTAAGCACTAGACAGTGATGAGACTGATAAGATAGAACATTTGCAAATTTTGCAGTTTTGTGCTAGCATGCTTGAAGTTTGTTTTTGAGAAATTGGTGCAAGTTGGTAAAGGGGAGGCCGCGGTGGTGGAGCGGTTAGCGTTGCAGCCTCACAGCAAGAGGTTCTCTGGTTTGAGCCTTGGCTGGGGTGCCTTCTGTGCGGAGTATGCATGTCCTCCCTGTGGTCACGTGGGTTTCCTCCAGGTGCTCCAGTTTCCTCCCACATCCCAAAGACATGTTGTAGGTGGATTGGACACTCTAAATTGGCCCTAGGCATGAGTGCGTGCATGTGTGCCCCTTCTGTGAAAGGTTGGGCGCCAGGCTGGCAACTTGACACCGTAAAACGCAATTGCCAATCATGAGTGGACAGGTGATTTGCTGTGGCGACCCCTACTTAAGAAAAGCTGAAAGAAGAAGGTGCAAGTTGGTAAAGATTGAGGCACTGTAGAGGAGGGATGAGAGCAAGAGGCTATTGGCTAGTACTTTTTTAGTGGGTTTATCCATGTACAGTTTGTGTCTATATAATTTTCCAAGTTTAAAATGTGTTTTCTTAAATGCACTAAGTATGTGTTGTTCACAGGATAGTGTGCTGTCTATGGTAATCCCAAGTAATTTAGCATGAGTTATTATTTCTATTTTTGTCTTGTTTGAGTATATGGTAAAATCGTTTGAGATTGGGTTGGTTAGGAATAAGCTTAGTTTTCTTTGCTTTAAGTAGGAGTTGTGCTTCAGTTAGCGAGATTTCGAATAATGTAAAGGCATTTTGTGTTAGTCTGTATCTTGTGGATACTGTTAGAGGATGTGGTGATGGTGGAGTCATCTCTTTACTGTACGAGTGTGCTTTGTAGAGAGGCATTATGAGTTTATTTATGAAAATATTGAAGAGCAGAGGTCCTTAAATGGACCCTTGTGGGGTACACCTGTTTTACTGATTAAATGTTCAGATATACTGCGTTACCATCTAACACTTTGCTGTCTGTCTGCTAAGTAGCTTGCAAACCATTTAAGGGTGGATTGGGAGCAACGAATAGTTGCAAGCTGTTGAAGTAACTTGGGATGAGACACTGTCAAAAGCCTTTGATAGGTCTAACAGAATTACTGGTGGTGATTGTCAGAGTCAAGGGCTTTGTTCACAGTCTCTGTGAAGGGAAAGGGGGCAGTGGTGGTACTATGTGCTGGGCAGAAGTCATGTTGAGTTGCTGTAATGAGGTTATCAATTAGATGTTTCATAAATTTTGTGTGAATACATTTCTATAAAAGTTTAAATAGATGGGAAGAGGATAGATATGGGTCTGTGGTTAGAGAGTTCATGAGTGTTCCCACCTTTGTGCAGAGAAGTTATGATAGTTTCTTTCATAGGCTGGGAAAGTTGGATTCTTTGCTAGATCTATAAATGAGGATACTAACAGGATAAAACATTGCGTCTGCTGCAAGTTTTAAGTACTATGTGGGAAGGTTGTCTGCAGATAGTGAGCAAGGTTTCAGCTTTTTAAGAAGTTTGTGCACAAATGATGTGGGAACAGTATTAAGAGAGAAAAGAATGGTTGTAGAGGGGTTAGTTTGAGCCAAGTGTATTATAGGGTCTAGATTATCAGAGGTTCATGAGAGTGTGTTAGGTTGAGGCTGTTTTATAAAGCTAAGTATACTATTGAGGAAATGGGAGTTAAAAAGATGGTCTCTTTCGTCAGGACTTTTGTCTGGGGCTGTCGAGGGGTTATGGAGGGTTCCAGGGTTAGAGTGTGGAGACGGATTTCCAGAATTTCTTTGGGTTGCATCGTTGGTTTGTAATTGTTGTGAATAGTAGTAGTTTTTTTTTTTTATCTGCAATTGTTTTTTGGCTAAGTTTTGTAGTTTGTATTTGAGATGGGTGGTTTAATTTCTATTTCTATCCCAGTCTTTTCAGGAATGGTCCCTAGGGATTAATGGATAATTGGTTGCTTTTGATAACCAAGGTGCTTGATTTTGCTTAGTCCTTTTGATTCGGATAGGAGCTAGACTGTTAAGGGTATCTAAGGAAACTTTGTTGTTAGTGGCTCATAGCTTTTTACAGAGGTAATATATATATTTTTTTAGAGGGGTTCAGTTGATGGATTTTAGTATATTGCTGAAAGTGTGCTGACTGAAATTATCTAAATTTCTAGATGTTTTATACGTGATTTTTTTATCATAGGTTTGAGCTCTATAGGTGTATACTAGTAAGTGATCACTTAGGATATTGCGCAGGGTTACTGGTATCTTTATGGGGGTCCGTGACTTGGAGCCAATCTAGGGTTGAGCTTTGCTGGTTATTCTGTGTTCATGTGGGGCTGGTGTTAAGCTGGGTGAAATAGTGTATGTCATACTATGTGAGGGGGAGTCCGAGATAAGGTCATTCCAGTTGATATTAGTATCGCCTAGGATAATGGTTTCCATTGGATAGATTTTGGGTAGTCCAAGCAAGAAGTTCTTGTAATATAGGGATGTTTTGCCCTGGTGGGATGTACAGTGTTAAAATTGTTAGTTTACAGTTATTTATCTGTACGGCTGTTAGAAGCAGTTCTGCATTCTGGAAGAATGGAATTCCTTTTTGGAGGGGGGTTATTGTTAAAGTGGTTACAGTACAGTAAAGCTACGCCTCCACCTTTTTTGTATGTTCTGTCGGCTCTTAGAATGTTAATGCCTGGAGAAACAATTTCAGTATCTAATGTGGGGTTTAAGCCATGTTTTGATTATGGCTACTATATCTGTTTTCTTTACTTTTGTAGTAAAGTTTCTTTACTTTTATAGTTATCACAGAGATCATTTAATTTAACATTTTTATTTCAAATTTTATACTAAAGAAAATCAACAAAAGCCATTTTCTAAACAAACCAAACCACGCTCACATTGAAAATAGACCTAGCATGGGAAAAAGTCGGCTTCTATTCCGTTGAAGTGCACATTTAGTGGAAATGCATCTGGCAACCCATTAAACGTCCAACAGATGTACTGGGATTCATTCTCTATTAGAATATAGTTAGTGCTAAGTTGCACCTATACGAAGCATTCAGGAATTCAAAAGACAGTTGTATAATGCATTTGCTAACAGCCTGGGACAGCCCATTGTACACAAGTGCCCTTTCTAGGAACAGCTCAGGAGTACTATCTGATGAACTAACTTGGCATTCACACAAAAAAAAGAATGCTGAGGGAATCAAACCATGTACTAAAGGAAGAAACTTTTTTTTAAATCTGATAGCCTTATTCATCTACACTAAGTGCTAGACAAACTCTGTCTTCCTTGTTTATGCACCATGTGGTACATCAGGCTTTGAGCAGCTTTAGTGCTCATTTCTGTAGAAGTCAAGGGTTTTACGGGCTCAGGTTCTTAGCACAAGGCCCAACCCTCCTCTGAAGGTGCACCACATACACTTTTTTTTTAAATCTGATAGCCTTATTCATCTACACTAAGTGCTAGACAAACTCTGTCTTCCTTGTTTATGCACCATGTGGTACATCAGGCTTTGAGCAGCTTTAGTGCTCATTTCTGTAGAAGTCAAGGGTTTTACGGGCTCAGGTTCTTAGCACAAGGCCCAACCCTCCTCTGAAGGTGCACCACATACACTCGAACGCATGGTCACGTAGGACCAGTTTAGTGCCCAGTCCACTTACTGCATGACTTTGGAATGTGGGAGGAAACCAGAGCACCCAGAGAAAACCCATGTGAATGGTGGGAGGATATGCAGACTCTGCACAGAAGGCACCCCAGCTGAGAATCGATGTGAAGAGCCACTTGCTGTAGGGTGACAACACTAACTGCTACACCACCCTAGACAAACTGTTGTAGCCCAAAAATTGCATTTCATACCTGTATGTCTGCAGAAAAGCTAAATGACAGATGTATTCATGGCTAAAATATTAACATTAAATTTGGATTTCACGCTGTCCAGTTTACTCACAGGTAAGAAAATAAACACACTGTCAATGTTCAGCAAAACAAGGAAACAGTTTCACATCCAAAGAAAAAAGGTTCATATGATGCTCCTTTCTTACTACAGTCATTTCCTTTCTTTACACTTTAGCAACTATTGTTCATAGCTAGTTACTAGGCTTGCATTTCAGGGAACCAGTGAGTAGCCTAGCCCAAATTTCCAGTTACCCCAAAGCATCTCCTGGTTGTGACTTGCTCAAAACGGGGCATAAATATGAGAGTGTTATTCTGCAGAACTGGAGACAAGAATCTAACAGCAGAATACTCTAAATAGGTTCATAGGTGTATGCCAAGCTAACAACTGCTAGGGCCCTTATGAGCATAGCTGTGCAACCCACATATGACCCCCAAATGTCATTTATATATGGGTTATTTACTGAGTGCCTTTGTCCCTCAGATACATAGGAGCCAGACTAGATGTGAATTTCAGATTACCTATACATTGGTCCATGCTGCATTTAAATAGTAAAGAGGAGTTTCTTCCAGAGAATGGGCATTCTTAACTTGAAACTAAGTTAACAACAGGTTTTACATTAGGGTGTATTTTGTGAGCCACACAATCTGACTGACACTGACCGACTGTAGTAGTCTGTGATCTACCAAAAGAAAACCAGTAAATAAGTAAAATGAGGCCTGGCAGCTGATCTGGAGGACTTAAGTCTTGCCCGTTATACCCAAGATAGAAGGTATAGTATTTCATTCTGTTTGACTCTAACCCTTAAGTGGGGCAATGTACATGTTCTAGTTATACATGTACACATACACAAACCAACATCCACACACACTAACCTGGTTGCATCACGCAAATCTTCACATACACACTGTATGTACCTGACTACACTACTCAAGTCTTCACACACTTAGAAGTACCTGGTTACACAGCTCAGATCTTTGTAAGAAATAAACTGCTGTGATGTCAGGCTTTGGTTCATTGGAAAGCTGCTGCATCTAAATAAACTCCTCTTGCAGTGTCCCATTCATGTTCATTATAAAGATGCTGCTTTTTAACAAAAAAAAAAAAAAACTCTTCCTGCGATTTTCCATTTGGGATTATTGTAAAGCTGCTATATCTAAGTTGTAAACTCCTTCTGTGATGTGTCATTCGAGTTAATTGTAAAGCTGCTGCACTTAAACTCTTCCTGAGATGTAGTCTTTGAGTGCTGCAGTAGTTCAGAAACTTGCGCCACTGGAGATGTCTTCCATTGGCTTGTATGTAACAGCCGAGACAGGCTCTGGTAAACGGCCCCTGGCCAGGGATAATAGATGATGTTCTTCGTGTTTCACTGTTGCAGTCATTACATTTGGGTTATCTGCTTGCAAGGTAGCCCTTAGTCGGCCTGATTAACAAAGTCTTGGGTCCTGCGTCAGTTGCTGTCCCTTCTTATATGACGTCAGGTCGTCAAGGGTATAAAACATGCAGGCGACGCCATTACATCAGTCTTTCTTGCCGTGCAGTACCCGAAGCAGAAGCAGTTTGCAAGTGCTGGTCGGCCGACTCCTGAAATTTTCGTTTTCGAGTTTCAGAACCGAAGGCTTTAACTAAAGCTAAGTACCCCATTAGGGAAGCTTTTTCTTGCTCCTTAACGATGTCAGTAAAAGTTAATAATTGCATTACTTGTGGAAAGCAAATACATCATAAATACTTTCATTCGTACTGTATTCCTTGTGTAGGCCCTGACCACGACGTACCTTGCTGTCTGTTTTGTGCTTTATTTAATCAGCCCACTGTCCGACTACCAGGATTCTGAAAAAAACGCAAAGATAAAGACAAAGACAGGCCACCGAGGTCCAAAACTGCTGACGACGCTTCTCCTAAGCCAGTCGCCAGTTCGCTGGTACTCAATGAGGTGCTTTTGCAGCCCCTAATACCAGCTACTTCTGATTCGCAGGCCTCTACTGAGACCCATTCGGAGTCCGGTATGCCGCGAGATGCTTCAACTATGGAACCCGCGGATGTCTCTACCTTGGATGGGTCTGGAGCCACTGTGCAGGCACCGGCTTCTGAGGGTGTATTCAGGCCTATGGACTTGCGTATTAAACCATCGCCTCCTTCTCTTAGGCCTAAATCTCGAACCATGTTTAAAAAACCGACACCCAGGCCACATGCTCAGGCCTCTATGCCTAAAAAACAAATGATAAGAATGGCTGAAGATCTAATATCTCTAATCAGGGGTAGCCAACCCCCCCCCCCTTTTTAAGAGGCCTAGGACTGAAGTGATTTATGAATCTTCTGACCAGGATTCTGTTTTTTCTGATTATTCTGATGATCTGGATCTGCCCTTATCTACTTATGAGGATGTTCTTCATCTCACATTGCTGCAGTCCTTACACTTGGGTAGTCCGCTGTCCTCGGTCGGCCCGAATATCAAAGTATAAGGCTGACGTCGGTCAAGGCGCATTTGACTGACATCAGGGCGTCAGGGTACAAATGCGCATGACCGACGTCATATCCTCAGTCTTTTTTGCCGCATGGTCCGATGCAGAAGCAGCATTGCAAGTGCCGGTTGGCGTTCTGAGATTTTTCGATTTTGAAGTTTCAGACCGAGTTCAAAGTTGGCTAAGTACCCCGTTGGGGAATATTTTAGTTTTTTCTTGCCTCGGTGATTTACCGGATGTCAGAAAAAGTCAATAATTGCATTTCTTGTGGGAAACAGATACTGCATAGAGATTATCATACTTTGTGTATTCCTTGCTTAGGGCCTGAGCACGACGTTGTTGGCTGTCGCTCTTGTGCTAGATTCAATAAACGCACTATAAAGAGAAGGTTGGATTGTGCCAGGTTAGTCTTTGGGAAGCGGTGCAATTATAAAATGCCGTCGGATGCTCCGCCCGCTTCTTCAAGAAGCGCAAGGACAAAGCAGTTAAGCCTAGGCTAGAAGAACCGCCTGTACCGGACGCGGTTCTTTAGAGGTGTCGGTGGAGCCGGTGGCTCCACCGGAGGTTTCTTTGTGTTCCCAGGGTGAGACTTTATTATTGCAAGATGTGGCCTCTCAGGAGGCAGGTCAGGCTGAGGGGGCTTCTCAGGTTACTATACTCCCTCCCTTCCTAGGGTGGCTAGGCCCTCTCCTTCTGTTTCAAAGGCTTCTCCCAGGGCAGGCCAGGTTCAGTTTCAATTGGTGTCACCCCTAGTTCTTCTGGAACTGTGCCCAAGAAGCATATGCTTAAAATGGCAGAAGATTTGATTACTTTGATTAGGGTTCTATGCCCTCCTGATAAGAGACCTAGGGTGGAGCCTGAGCTAGGGAGTTTTGAGCAGGCTTCAGATGTTTCAGAGTCTTCGGCTGAAGACTTGCAGGAGTACTCTCCTTATTCTGATTCTGATGTGGATGATTCTACTCCTCCTGCTTCTCCTCCTGAGGATTTTTCTTTTCAGAAACTCTTCATTCCATGAGGGAGCATTTTAAGTGGGAAGGTCAGGACTTCTCTGATTCCAGGAAAATGCTTAGGGAATTTTTGTTTTACCCCAGCATAGGCCTTTGGCTATACCTCCTGTTTTGGATGTAGTGGAAGATGTTTTACAGAGGCTTCTCTTAATCCTGATTCTTTGCCTCCTGCTCCTGTTAAACCGGATAGGTATTACAGGGTGCCTGAAGCTCATAAGTTTCTTTTAAGAGTCCTAGGGCAGACCCAGAAACTGTTAGCCAGGGGCCTAAAGGTGTTAAGGCTTCTGTTGTAAAGAATCCGGTTCCTGCAGACAAAGAAGCCAGGGCCTTGGATAGATGGGGAAAGAAAGTTTATACTTCTTCCACTCTTGCTATGAGGGCTTTGAATTGCCAGTTTCACATGTTGAAATACCAAAACTATCTCCTTTCACAATTGAAGGCTAAGGTTGATGCTCTGGCAGAAGGTATTGATTGTAAAGAGTTGCAAGATTTAGTACATGTTTCTGAACAGGTGGGTAAGCATTCTTTGCAATGTGGTTTTGATGCTGTACAGGCCTCGTCTAGGGTGACTGCCACTCGGTCAGTTCTTCGCAGGCATGCCTGGCTGAGGGATCAGAATTTGTCTGACCATGTTAAAACAAGGATTTTAGATGCTCCTTTGCAATCTGATGTATTGTTTGGGTCTCCTGTTGAGGCAGTTTTAAAGAAAATGGAAGACAAGGCTAAGTCTATGCAGACTGTTAAAGATTTTTTGCAGGTCCAGCCTCCAAAGTTTAGTAGAAATTGGCCTACTAAGGGGTGGACGTATCCTTCTTATGATTCCCAGTCTAGGGGTAGATCTAGACGTGGTAGGGGCAGAGCTCAGGGCTCTTTCAGGCCTAGAACAGGGAGTTCTCCTGCACAGTCTTCGGGTGAGGGCAGGGGTCAGTCCTTTCGTAAACAGACCCAATGACCTACCGTTTCAGCTGCCAGAGCCTTCTCGTCTGGCAGCACCTTTGGGAGGAAGGTTGGCACTTTTCAAAGAAAATTGGAGTTTAATTACCCAAGACAGATGGGTATTGGATATCATACACCACGGCTACAGGTTTTATTTCCATACCTTGCCTCCTTTCAAAGGCATGCCAGATGTTCCTCCTCAACAAAGAATAGAGGCTCACAAGCAAGTTTCTCTGTTGCTCCAAATAGGGGCCATACAGCCGGTCCCTATGCCAGAAGTGGGCCTAGGATTTTATTCTCGCCTGTTCCTAGTACCAAAGAAGGGGAACACGTGGAGACCAATTTTGGATTTATCTATCCTCAACACTTATCTGGACATTCCCAAGTTCAAGATGTTGACGTTGCAGCAGCTTTTACCTCTGCTGGGCAAAGATCATTGGATGGTAACTTTGGATCTCAAGGAGGCTTACCTTCATGTTCCTATCAGACTAAGTTGCAGGAAGTATCTGCGTTTCGAGCTGGGACTTCTCACTTTCAGTTCTCTGCATTGCCCTTTGGCTTATCTACTGCCCAGAGTGTTCACGAAAGTTCTGGCTCCAGTGATAGCTTTCTTCAGGCTAAAAGGAATACAGATCTATCCTTATTTGGACGACTGCCTGATTCTGGCTCAAGGAAGGAAGAGCTTCTTCATCATTTGGAATATGTGATAGCAGTGCTAAGATGCCTGGGGTATTCTGTGAACGAAATAAAGTCCAGTCTAGTACCCTCTCAGGACATGTGCTTTCTGGGTGTGAGACTGAATACAGCATCCCAGATGGCCTTTTAACCCCGGACAAACAAAAGAGTCTATCCCTTTACTTCCATCAACTATCTCATCAGTCCGGGCTGACTGCAAGGACAGTCCTTCAAGCCTTAGGGTTCATGGCATCTTGTATTCTGGTTCTTCCCAATGCCAAACTGCATATGAGGAAGCTACAATGGTATCTCAAAAATGTATGGACACAGCACTGCCAGGATCTGGACACTGTCATTCAAATAATACCTTGCATTCAAAAGGAATTTTTGTGGTGGGCTCAGGAATGTCACCTAAACAAGGGACTCTCTGTGACCCGCCAGAGGCGAGTCAGATTTTAACGACAGATGCCTCAGACAAAGCTTGGGGAGCTCATCTAAATGGAAAGTGGATACAAGACAAGTGGCCTGCCAGACTACAACATCTACATATCAACATGAAGGAGATGTTAGCAGTCCAGTTTGCATTAATAGCTTTCAAGGAATTACTTCTTCCAGGGCAGGTGTTGATTCTAACAGACAACACAACTGTCATGTGGTACATCAACAAGCAAGGGGAACGATTCTTATCCTCTATGCAGGCAAGCAATGATTTTGTGGGAGACTGCTCTCAGTTTACAGCTCAATCTTCAGGCAAGGTTTCTGCCAGGAGCACAGAACTCCTTAGCAGATGTGTTGAGCAGAACAATTATGGATCCCCACGAGTGGAAATTGGATCCTCATGTATTTCAGAAATTGACAGTGTCATGGGGAACTCCAGACATAGATCTGTTCGCTTCTCCACTAAACCATCAGCTGCCAAAGTTTTGCACAAAAAGGTTTCATCCCACAGCTTGGAGAGTGGATGCTCTTTCTTTCAATTGGAGCAATCTTCATGTGTATGCCTTTCCACCTCTGCCTCTCCTCCCAAAGGTACTTCTAAAGGTCAGACAGGACAAGCCAAGGATGATTTTAATAGCTCCGGATTGGCCTCGACAGCACTGGTACCCATTACTGAGAAGTCTGGTACGGAAGCCTCCATGGCCTTTGCCTTCGATTCCACACCTGTTGTCACAGGAGGACAGCCATTTGCTCAATGTCAAGCTTCACTCTCTGCACCTAACAGCCTGGCATATTCTGTTTTGAACCATAGTGGGCCTCCACTTCCTCAGCAAGTTTTGAATGTTATTTTGGAAGCTAGAAGGCCTAGTACAAGGAAAGTGTACGAAGACAAATGGAAGAGATTTTTATTTTGGAGTGCAGCAAAAGATTTTGATGTTTCTGAGCCTAATTTGTGTGTGGCTCTTCAATATCTTACTGAGTTACTAGACAAAGGTTTGTCTTTCTCTTCTATTAAAGTTCATGCTGCAGCAATTTCGCTCACTATGATTGCGACCCACCATTGTTTTCTCATCCTTTGTTCAAGCAATTTCTTAGAGGGGCAAAGAATATAAGACCCCACGAAGAGCTCCTACTCCTGCTTGGGATCTCAATTTTGTGTTGGAGAAACTCACTCTACAACCTTTTGAGCCTGCAGCTACTTCTGAGTTGAAATATTTGTCATGGAAGACTGCTTTTTGTTGGCCATTACCTCTGCAAGAAGGGTTTCTGAATTGCAGGCCCTTATGGCGGTTGAGCCTTTCTTGATTTTTCATAAGGATAGGGTATCATTACGTACTAATCCTTCCTTTATGCCTAAGGTGGTTTCTAGTGTGGCTTTAAACCAAACTATTCATTTGCCTACTTTTATGCAAATCCCCAAAATAAAGGGGAAAAGATTTTGCACACTTTAGATGTACACAGGCAGTTGCTATTATTTGGACAGGACTAAAGGGTTCAGGCAGTCTCAGCAGTTGTTTGTTTCTTTTGCTTTGAGTTCTCAGGGCAAGCCTGTGTCAAAACAAACTATTTCTAAGTGGATTGGGTTTTGCATTGCTTTCTGTTATTCCCATCATGGCAAGGAGGTTCCAGCTGGGATTAGGCCTCATTCCACTACGGCTACTGCCACTTCAACAGCTTTTTTGAGGGGAGTGGCAACCAAGGATATTTTGGAGGCAGCTACTTGGAGTTCAGTGCATACTTTCTCTAGGCATTATCACCTGCCATTTTACTCTAAATCCAGGGCTGGTTTTGCCACTGCTGTTTTGCAGGGCATTTTGTCAGCTCCTGCTTCCTTGTAGTTAGCCATCCTCCCTTACCTCTGCTTTGGGATTCTACCCAAGTGTAAGGACTGCAGCAATGTGAGATGAAGAACATAGTACAGTTTTGTACCTACCATAAATGTAGATGTTCGAAGATCCACATTGCTGCAGTCCAATTTACCCTCCCTCCTTCCCCTCTGTAGTTAGAGGTGGTTGTGTGGGTTGGGTTGTACATATTGTGTATATTGTATATTGTATATATTGTACATATAATTAGTGCAAGGGTGGTTGGTTGGTTGTTTGCTGTCTTTTGGTTTTGACTTTTATTTGTAGGGTCTTCTGACATCTGGGGCAAGAAAAGACTGAGGATATGACGTCAGTCATGCGCATTTGTACCCTGACGTCCTGATGTCAGTCAAATGCGCCTTGACCGACGTCAGCCTTATACTTTGATATTCGGGCCGACCGAGGACAGCGGACTACCCAAGTGTAAGGACTGCAGCAATGTGGATCTTCGAACATCTACATTTATGGTAGGTACAAAACTGTACTTTTCTGATGCAGAGGACTCCATTCCCTTTGCTTCCCCTCCAGAGGATTTTTCTTTTGGGGAAACTGTACATATACTCTAAAGGAACATTTCCACTGGGAAAGCCAGGATTTGTCTGATTCAGAAAAGAGGCTTAGGGATTTCTTACTCCTACCTCAGCATAGGCCTTTAGCCTTTCTTCTGTACTAGCCATTGTTGATGATGCTTTTTCGGAATCTAGTTTGGCCCCTAATTCCTTGCTTCCTGCTCCCTCAAAAACAAACCGATACTACAGGGTTCCTGAGTCACACAAGTTTCTTTTTAAAAATCCTATTGCGGACCTAGAGATTATTTCAAAGGGGCCCAAGGGCATTAAGGCCTCTACTGCTAAAAATCCTACCCCCTCTGATAGAGACTCCAGGGCACTGGATAGATGGGGTAAGAAGGTTTACACTTCTGCAACCTTAGCCATTAGGGCTTTAAACTGCCAGTTCCATATATTAAAGTATCAGCCACATGTTATTGGATTGCTTAAACAGAAAATGATGTTGATTCCTGACTGTGTGGAAAATAAAGAATTACAGGATTTAATGCAATCTGCTGAACAAGTTGGAAAACATGCTTTGCAATGTGGTTTTGATTCATTAGCGGCCTCTTGCAGGGCCGCTGTTACTGGGTCTGTGCTCAGAAGGCATGCTTGGCTTAAGTAGCAATCTTTGCCTGATCATGTTAAAGCTAAATTGTTGGATGCGCCCTTAAATCAGGACCGCCTGTTTGGCAACAAGGCTGAGGAAGTTCTTAAAAAGATGGAAGATGAGGCTAAATCTATGCAAACTGTTAAAGATTTCTTACAAGTTCAGCCTCCTAGATTTAGTAGGCACTGGCCTTCTAAGAATTGGTCCTTTCCAGCCCCTTCCAGGTCTTCTCAAGCCAAACCCAGACGCAGCAAAAACCCCAAGTTTCAGTCCCAGGGGACACACAGGACTAAGCAGTGGGGGGCCTCCACTTCCAAGTCAGGGAGTAGTAAGACTCCCCCCTATGGTAAACTGTCCCAATGACTTCCTTTTAAAATTTCCAAGCACTTATCAACTGGCTGCCCCTTTGGGGGGAAAGATTGCTCTTCATGCAAAGAACTGGGAACAATTACCCAGGACAAATGGGTTTTAAATAGTGTCCCAGGGATACAGATTTCACTTCCATACATTGCCAACACCAAGCGGGTGGCCGGACCTATCCCCCAATCAGTGGGCAGAGGCCCAAAAACAAGTACTTTCTCTCTTAAGCATGGGGGCTACCAGAAGAGGAAAAGGGACAAGGATTCTACTTGAGACTTTTCCTGGTACCCAGAAAAGACCATTCATAGCGTCCTATCCTGGACCTGTCTACTCTAAACACCTTTCTGGAGATTCCAAAATTCAAGATGCTTACTCTTCAACAGTTACTTCCTATGTTAGGTAAAGATGCCTGGTTAGCAACACTAGATTTAAAAGAAGCATACCTGCATATCCCAATCAGGGAATCTTGCAGAAGATATCTACGCTTCAAAGCAGGCTATGCGCACTATCAGTTCTCTGCACTGCCCTTTGGCTTATCTACTGCACCCAGGGTTTTCACAAAGTGCCTAGCTCCAGTTATTGCATTTTGCAAGCAAAGAAATATTCAAATATACTCATACGTGGACAATTGTCTAATTCAGGCAGAAAGCCAGGACATACTTTTGAATCATCTGGCCTTTGTACAAAAGGTTCTAATTTGTTTGGGGTACACCATAAAGAAAAGAAATCACACCTGGTACCCTGCCAACAAATTATATTCCGGGAGCAAGCTTGAATACAACTTCCCAGATGGCCTACCTCATGCCAGAGAAACAAATTCATTTGACAACCTGTTTCAAACAAGTGGCCACAAGGACCCTGCTATCTGCAAGACAAATACTGCAAGCCTTGGGGTTCATGTCCTCCTGCATTCTTCTAAATCCATATGCAAGACTGCATATGAGGAAATTACAGTGGTATCCAAAAAGCCTATGGTGTCAACATGCTCAGGATCTGGAAGCAATGATTCCTGTCATACCTTGCCTACGCCTAGAGTTCGTTTGATGGGCAGAGGCCTGCCACCAAAACAAGGGACTACCTTTCACACCACCCCCTGCCACCCAAACCCTAACCGATGCATCAGACTATGCATGGGGGGGCTCACCTGTCAGGGAAGTGCATTCAGGGCAAATGTAACCCAAGTCAAATACACCTGCATATCAATCAAAAAGAAATGTTAGCTGTACAGAATGCTCTGACAGCCTTCAAGGACCACATTATTCTAGGACAACTAATGGTAAAGACTGACAACACCACTGTCATGTGGTACATAAGCAGGGGGGTGCACATTCTTACCCCCTCTGCAGACTAGCCATGGCATTGTGGAACACAGCCTTGAGCTATCAAGTGCACTTACAAGCTCAGTTCTTGCCAGGAAAGTTAAATACACTGGCAGACTGACTAAGCAGACAGCTTGTGGACCCACATGAGTGGAAACTGGAACTAAGGATTTTCAACATGTTGACAAGCAAATGGGGGAGCCCAGATGTAGACCGGTTTGCCTCTCCCCAGATCTACCAATTGGACAAATTTTGCACAAGGACTCCCCACAAACAAGCCTGGAAAGTGGATGATCTGTCCTTCAGCTAGAAAAACCTCAGTCTATGCCCCCCCCCTGCTTTCCAAAGTACTACTAAAAATCAAACCGGGCAAACCAAGGATGATTTTGATTGCTTCAGACTGGCCGCGCCGACACTGGTGTACCCCCTCCTGAGCAGTGTGTCACGGTTATCCCCATTGCACCTGCCTCAGACTCTTTCCTTGTTGTCTCAACAAGAGAACCAGATTCTGCACCCTCAGCTTCTAACACTGAACCTTGCAGCCTGGCTAATTACATAATCTCTCCTTTATCATCCCTCAGTACACCTGTGATGGATATAATTTTTGAGGCAAGGGGGCCTAGCACTAGAAAAGCCTGTGCTGAAAAATGGAAAAGGTTCTGTGCCTGGAACCAATCTCAAGGGATGAGCACAGCAGAGCCCAATTTGCCTCAGATTTTACAATACTTATCTGAGATGTTTCACAAGGGCCTGTCTTTTTTCTCCATTAAAATCCACGCCTCAGCCATTTCAGCTCATTATAACACAGACCCCTCCCTTCTCTCATTCACTGCTCAAGCAGTTCCTCAGAGGGGCCAAAAATTTAAGACCACCCAGGAGAACTCCATCCCCAGTCTGGGACCTTAACTTTGTTTTGGAGAAACTCACTCTACCTCTTTTCGAACCAGCTGCTACTGAAGACCTAAAATTTCTTTCTTGGAAAACCGCTTTCCTTTCAGCAATCACTTCAGCTAGAAGAGTATCTGAATTACAGGCCCTTATGGCAGTGGAGCCTTTCATCATCTTTCATGCTGACAGGGTGTCCCTCAGAACCAATCCCTTCTTCATGCCCAAGGTGGTATCCAGTGTGGCTCTTAATCATTCTATTCATTTGCCAACCTTCTTTCCCAATCCACAGAACGAAGGAGAATGGATATTGCATTCCTTAGATGTGCACAGACAATTCAGATTTTACTTGGACAGGACTAAACCTCAAAGGAAATATGAACAACTGCTGGTAGCATTTGCTGCAGGGGCAGAGGGGAAGGCTATTTCAAAGCAAACTATTTCTAAATGGATAGGCCATTGCATTCATTTCTGCTATAAGCACCATGGAAATCCCATCACCCATGGGATCAGACCTCACTCTCCCAGGGCTGCATCTACCTCTACAACCTTTCTCAGAGGCGTCCCTACCAGGGACGTCCTAGAAGCTGCTACCTGGAGTTCTGTACATACTTTCACCAAGCATTACCATTTGCCATTTTTCTCTAAATCCGGTGCTGGCTTTGCCACTGTCGTCTTGCAGGGCTTTATATCTGGTCCTAATGCTATCTAACTTCCTCCTCCCAACCACAGCTTTGGGAATCTACCCTAATGTAATGACTGCAACAGTGAAACACGAAGAACATAGTACAGTTTTGTACACTTACCATAAATGTAGATGTTAGAGTGTATTCACTTTTGCAGTCCTGGTTACCCTGCCTCCAGCCCCCTAACTTCTTTTGGTTTACCTCTACTTTCCTTTACTATGCGTAAAAGCCTTTTTGGTGTATTTGCTTTTTTGTTGGAGGTATTTCATTGTACTTTTATATTTAATTGCTCCCCATAAACAAACTCTACAACAAAAGGAGGAAGCTACTACAAGATAGAGCAAAATCCTTAAAAGGTAAGACACCCTTGATCACTAAGTAAAAAACTAAGAGCTCTCATAAAATCATCCAAAGCAAATTTTGAGAGAAAAATAGCTAAAGACTCAAAAGACAATCATAAGGCCTTCTTTAGCTATGTTAGAAACCTGGGAGGAAACTCCCAGATATGCTCAGAACTAGTTCAAAATGATGTGAAGATTACTGATCCTACGGACATTGCCAACATACTGGCTGACAGGTTCAGTGCAAACTTCTCCCCTCCCCAAAAAGGAGAGATATCTATACCAAACGATTGCAGCCCCCAAACATCTCCAACGCCCAAGTGAGAACTGCTCTCCAAAGCAAAACACAGCATCCATGGGACCTGATGGTGTCCCGCTGTGTGCTCCAGAACTCAATGAGGAATTAAACCCACAGCTAGGACAGCTGTTTAATCAAAGTCTTACCTCTGGATACGCACTCCAGGAGTGGCGCACTGCAACTGTGGTTCCACTTCACAAAGGCGGTGCCTCCACCGACCCTGGAAATTACCAGCCCATTAGCTTGACAAGCCTTATCTGCAAAGCCATGGAGAGGATCATAATGGACCTCATAAATAAAGACATAGGGAATTTGCAGACTTTGGACCCAACCCAGTTTGGCTTTGTCAAAGGCAGATCATGCCTTTTAAACTTGGTTGACTTTTTCGAAACAGTCACCAAAGCCATTGATGAGGGAAAGGCAGTCCATACAGCCTACCTCGATCTGGCGAAGGCCTCGATACAATACCCCACTGGGTATCATTGAAAAACTCATCAGCTTAAATATTAACCCATACATCACAAGATGGGTTGCAAACTGGCTGAGTGACAGAACCCACAGGGTCAGAGTTGCTGGCGCCATGTCAGACTCAAAGCCTGTCACAAGTGGTGTCCCACAGGGCTCAGTCCTGGGCCCACTCTTGTTTGGCATCTACTTCTCAAGTACAAGCAAACACAGGAGGGTTATGGCTGACAAAGTTTGCAGATGACTGCAAACTGCCATAGTAGAAAACACATCTGACACAGATATCCTTCAGAAGGGTCTCACAGAAACGGATAACTGGTGCCAGAGCCATGGCCTAAAGTTAAATGCCAAAAAATGCATAGTCATACCCTTCGGGAAAAACAAGGTTACCCCTATCTACCAAATAGGTGGCAATCCACTGAGCACAGAAGAAGTTATCAGGGACCTGGGGACCCAGGTTGATAGTAGTCTGTCATTCGACACCCATGTAGCTAAAGTAGTTAGGAAGACCTTCTACATTGCCCACCTTATCATGAAGGGATTCTCATCTAGATCAAGGGAGGTCATTATCTCCTCTACTCATCACTCATCAGACCAATGATTGAGTACAATGCCCCATTCGGAATGTATCTGACCCGACACTTGCAGCAGCTGGAGAGGCCACAAAGTTCCTCACCAAAGGATAAAGGGTCTCAAAATCTGTCCTATGCTGCCCAACTGAAAGAACTCCAGCTCTATTCAGTCGCTTACCGCTTGCTCAGAGGTGACCTTTGCCTAACATACAAGGCCATGTCAAACCCAGATTTGATGAATATGCTTCACCTCAAAATATCTAGATCCATCAGAGCCACAAGGGCGGGAGACTTAAACCTCGACACGGCTATTAATAGGACGTGCTGGAGGGATAGATTCATCACCCAAAGACTCCCTATGCTGTGGAACAAAATCCCTGTATATGTGAGGCAGAGCACCTCGCTGGCCTTGTTCAAGAGAAATCTTGACCAATGGATGGGAGATCGCAGATATACCCCAGGGATTACCTCAGTGTCACTGCTCGACAGAGGCACAGCAAAATAATGGGTATAGTTCCCCATACTAAAGGGGTGGCGTAAGCCACAAAACGATGGGCTAGGCTTGTAAATGCCCTCGGGCAGATAGCCTAGTATGAACCTATGAACCTATTAGGGGGGCAGCTGACATCTGGGGCAACAAAAACTTATGTAATGGCGTCGGCTGCATGTTTTATACCCCTGATGACCTGACGTCATGGAAGAAGGGACAGCAACCAACGCAGGACCCAAGACTTTGTTAATCAGGCCGACTGAGGGCAACCTGCAAGCAGATAACCCAAATGTAATGACTGCTACAGTAAATACACTCTAACATCTACATTTATGGTAAGTGCGCACAACTGTACTTTCTTCATGTTTCACTGCTGCAATCATCGCATTTGGCTTATCCCTGCCAGGGTAGCCCTCGGCCGCCCCGAATACCAGAGGCTTAATATTTCTGCGTCTGTTGCTGTCGCTTGAGGACTGATGTGAGGTCATCAGTAGAATAAAAGTAAGGCAGCCGATGCCATTACATCAGTCTTTCATGCCGTGGAGCCCAAAGCAGAAGCAGTTCGCATGACTGCCGGTCGGCCGCGACCTGAGTTTTCATCTCCAAATTGAAGTTGAAGTCTTCTAAATCTAAGTACCCCGTTGGGGATCCTTTTTTCTTGCTCTAACCGATGTCAGAAAAAGTTAACAATGGTCTCACCTGTGTAAAGCAAATACCACATACCACACCGAGATTTCCATTCTTACTGCATCACCTGTTTAGGCCCAGACCACGATGTCCCTGACTGCCAGTTTTGTGCTTTGTTCAACGACTGAACTATTCCTTGTCGGGCCCTTATTGTAGCTAAATACTTTAGTTCTCCGTCTCCGTATTCCGAAATGGCTTCGGTAAGCCATCAGACTACAGTTCTTCTGAAAAAATGTAAGGATAAAGACAGAGACAGACCTCACAGGTCCAAAACTGCCGACACTTCCGTTAAGCCAGTCGCCAGTACTCAGTGAGGCACTTTCACAGCCCCTGATGCCCGTATCGATGGATTCGCAGGCCGCTACCTTGACCCGTTCGGAGTCCAGTATGCCGCAAGACACTTCTTTGACTACGGAACCTGCGAATGTCTTTGCCTTGGATGGGTCCGGAGCCACTGTGCAGGCACCGCCTTCTGAGGAAGTTCTTCGCACTACCGATATTTGACACAAACCAGCGATGACTTTCGCGTCTTCTAAAACTACCTAGTTTCTAAGGCCAAGAGTATGAGCTGCCCCTAAAAGACAGACGACCCAAGCTCGCATTCCTGCTTCCTTACCGCAGTCACAGATGCTTAAAATGGCAGAAGACCTTATGCTGATTGCGGGAAGCCAACTTCCCCTGCTAAAAGAAAGAGACTGGTCCCCAGCACATTTATCTGAGCAAGAGTCCGACTCTGAGTTTTCTGATTATGAAAACATGCCTTTTTCTGTTCGAGTATTCAGATGCAGAGGAATCCATTCCTTCTGCCTCTCCTCCAGAGGATTTTTCTTTTGGTGAAACCCTGTATGCTTTGAGAGAGCACTTCCATTGCGAATGCCAGGATTATCCTCAGTCCAAAAAGAGACACTGGGAATTTTTAGATTTACCACAGCACAGAGCTTTAGCAATACCCCCTGATGTTCATCGTGTTTCACTGTTGCGATCATCACTGTAGGGTTCCTCCTGCCGGCAGGCAGTCCTCGGTCGGCCAGAATCCCAAAGTCTGGGTCCGGCATCGGCTGTTCAGACATGCTCCCTGACGTCAGAGCGCTAGGAGTACAAAGCTGCCAGCCGACGCCATGTTCTCCAGTCTTTCTTGCCGTGCGGTGAAAGCAGTTCGCAAGTGCCGGTCAGCTGATATTTTTTCGTGCTTCAGTCCGAAGGTTGACTTCTTCTCAAAGCTAAGTACCCCGTTGGGGAAACTTTTTTCTTGCTCCAGTCCGACGTCAGAAAAAGTTAATAATTGCATTTCTTGTGGGAAGCAAATACCTCATAAGGATTTCCATTCTTACTGTATTCCTTGTTTAGGCCCTGACCACGACGTAGCTAGTTGTCAGTTTTGTGTTAGATTTAACCAACGTACGATTAAGCGCAGGTACGATTTTGCTTTTCACTACTTTGGCAGGCGATTTAATTATAAAATGTCGTCGGACACGGTTCCGACTACCGGAGTTCACAAATGACACAAGGATAAGGACAGGCCTCCGAGGTACAAATCAGACGACGTTTTACAAGCAGAGCCAGCTACAGGTTCGGCCGTCGTCAGTGAGGCGCTTTCGCAGCCCCTGTCGTCAGCCATTTCAGAACCGATTGCCAAAACGGACTCCCACGAGGAGCCAACTAGGCCTTTGAGCACTCCAGCTGCTGGACCTTCGGACAATGCTCCCTCGGATGGGTCCGGAGCCGCTGTGCAGGTACCGGCTTCTGAAGGGGTTTTCAGGCCTACACAGCTTCTGATAAAGGCAAAGACAAAGGCAAAGACTCCTTCTAAATCTAAGACATCAGCCCAGGCCTCTTCTGATCCGGGACCCAAATCTCAGAAACAGCTACTTAAAATGGCGGAGGACTTACTAACCATGATTAGGGGTTCACATCCCCCTCCAGACAAAAGGCCAAGGCAAGAATTGAATTATGAATCTTCTGATCAGGTTTCTATTTCTTCAGTGTCTTCCTCTGAACAGGAATATACTTTCCCTCCTTATGAGGATTTTGATGCTGAGGAATCCATTCCATCAGCTTCTCCCCCTGAGGATTTTTCTTTTGGGGAAACTTTACATGACATGAGGGAACATTTTCACTGGGAAGGACAGGAGTACTCGGAATCTAAGAGAAGGCTTAGGGATTTCTTTCTTCCCCAACATAGACCCCTGACTATCCCTCCTATTTTGGATATTGTGGATGATGCCTTTTCCGAGTCTAATTTAACTCCTGACTCCTTTCCTCCAGCCCCTGCTAAGCCCGACAGATATTACAGGGTCCCTGACTCCCACCAGTTCCTTTACAAAAATCCTACTGCTGATCCAGAAACCATTTCTCAGGGTCCTAAGGGGGTTAAAGCCACTTCTGTTAAAAACCCTATTCCGACAGATAAGGATTCCAGAGCTTTGGAGAGATGGGGCAAAAAAGTGTACACTTCTGCTACTTTATCTATTAGGGCTTTAAATTGTCAATTTCATATGCTAAAATATCAGCAATTTCTACTGTCTTATGAAACAAAAACTGGATACCATTACTGCATGTGCAGATAATAATGAGTTACACGATTTTATGCATGCCACTGAACAAGTGGGGAAGCATGGTTTACACTGTGGTTTTGATGCCTTGGAGGTTTCTTGCAGGGCGGCTGCCTCTGGCACAGTCATTAGAAGGCATGCTTGGTTAAAGGAACAAAACTTACCTGATCAAGTGAAAGCAAAGATGTCCTTCATGGATGCATCTGCAGTCATAACAAATGGGTTGTCCTGTCGTCAGGCAGCCCTTCGGTCGGCCGGATTCCAAAGTCTGGGTCCGGCTTCGGCTGATGTCGCACTTCACCCGACGTCATCTCTGCTGGTCTTCGGGTATAAAGGCATCAGCCGACGCCATTTTCCCCAGTCTTTCTTGTTGCGTGGCGCCCGAAGCAGAAGCTGTTCGCAAGTGCCGGTCGGTCCGATCCAGAGATTACTACTACCGAATACTACTCAAGACTTCTAAAAGCTAAGTACCCCGTTGGGGACTCTTTCTTGCCTCAGCCGATGTCAGAAAAAGTCAATAACTGTTTAACTTTTGGGAAACAAATACCTCATAAAGATTTCCACTCTTACTGTATGCCTTGCTTAGGCCCAGACCACGACGTAGCAGCCTGTTCGCCTGCGCTTCCTCCAACCGACGAACGCCCAGGCGGTGGTCAGAGTTTGCTGAACAATTTTTCGGCTCAGCCTTTGCTTACATTATGCCGTCGGATCCTCCGACTACCCAAATTGTTAAAAACGCAGGAAAAGACCGACACTTTCGCGGTCCGCGGTTTCGCCGAAACCACGGTTAAGCAAGTCACGAGTGCCTCGGTTTCGCCAAACCGAAAACTGGTCAATCCTCAGCCGAATCCATGGCTACTACTGAGGCTCCTGCTACCTTACCTGAATCGGCCTCAGAAATTTTGCCTACACTTGTGGTTTCTAGTGAGTTATCAGACACCATCCCTTTGGATGTTTCTACCCCAGCACGTGGTGCTGCTAGACCCCCTGCAGCCATGTCTATCAAGGCCTTTGCCAGGGCTAAAGCAGCCAAATCTGCTAAGTCAGTGCCTGTTAAACCTCCCTCACACAGGCCCACCTCTACTTCACAAATGCTTACTCTGGCAGATGATTTAATATCCTTAATTAGGGGATACCAATCTCACCCAGACAGGGCCTCTCAGCCCCCAGAAAAGAGACCTAGGACAGAGCCCCCCGAGCCAGTGTCCTCTGATGATTCTGCGGATGACTCCGACATTACAGAACAGCCAGAGGATCCTTTTTCTACTTATGAAGACTCCGATGCTGAAGAATCCATTCCAGCTGCCTCTCCACCAGAGGAATTTTCCTTTGGGGAAACCTTACATGCCATGAGAGAACAATTTCAATGGCAGGGACAAGATTTCTCAGATTCAAGAAAAAGGCTTAGGACCTTTCTGCATTTACCACAACATAGGCCCTTAGCTATACCTCCTGTTTTGCCTGTTGTGGATGATGCATTTAATGATGTCTGCACTGCTCCTGATTCTTTACCTCCAGCCCCTGCCAAACCTGATAGATTTTACAGGGTCCCAGACACTCATCACCACCTATACAAGGCCCCACTGGCAGACCCCGAAACTATTTCCCAGGGGCCTAAGGCAGTAACCTCGACCACAGCAAAAAACCCTATTCCTTCAGAAAGGGAATCCAGGTCCTTGGACAGATGGGGGAAAAAAGTTTACACCTCTGCTACTCTCTCAGCTAGAGCTTTAAACTTTCAGTTTCACATGATCCAATACCAAGAGTTTATGCTTGATCAGTTAACTAAAAAAGTATCCTCTGATGAATCTATAGATAAGAAATATGTATTAGAAATGGTGAATAACATACAACAGGTTAGTAACCATTCCTTAAAATGTGGCTATGATGCACTGGAGGCTTCATTTAGATCAGCCATGACTGGCACAGTGATAAGAAGACATGCATGGTTGAAAGAGCAGGTCTTACCGGATCATGTTAAAGCTAAGCTATTAGATGCTCCTATGGATAAGGCCAGTTTATTTGGTACACCTTCCCAGCAGGTAATGAAGAAAATGGAAGAAAAGGCAAAATCTGTACAAACAGTTAAAGATTTCTTACAGGTTCAGCCCCCAAGGTTTAGCAGGAACTGGCCTGCCAAAAATTGGTCCTTTCCTGACTCCGCAAGATCCCAAAGGGGTAGGAATAGACACTCCAGAGGCAGAAATCAATCCAGAGGAGGTGCCTACAGAGGACGACAGTGGCAAGGTAATAAGAGGCACAGACACAACCACTACCACTGCAACAGGACAATCACAGTGACTTGGCTCTAACTCCGCCTACCAGGGAGCAAATAGCAGCACCATTAGGCAGAAAGTTAGCCTTATTTTCGAAAAATTGGCACTATATCACAAAAGACAAGTGGATTTTGCAAACCATAGACCAAGGCTACCGGTTCCACTTCCACACCTTACCAGTAAAAAGAGGAATGCCAAACCTGCCTCCAAATCAGAAATTAGAAGCTCTACAGCAGATAACGGAATTAACAAAGATGAGAGCTGTGGAAAGAGTACCAATAACAGAACAGGGCAAAGGATTCTATTCCAGACTCTTCCTAGTACCAAGAAAAGAAAAAAGTTGGAGACCTATTGTCGACCTGTCCATCTTAAACACATATATCATTGTCCCAAAATTCAAAATGCTGACCCTACAGCAACTTCTTCCCATGCTGGGCAAGGAGTGTTGGCTGGTAACTCTAGATCTCAAGGAGGCATACCTGCACGTCCCCATTCGACCAAATTGCAGAAGATACCTCAGATTTCTTGCAGGATCAGAGCATTATCAATTCTCAGCATTGCCCTTTGGCTTATCTACTGCGCCCAGAGTATTCACAAAATGCCTGGCATCAGTAATCGCTCACTGCAGACTACAGGGAATCCAAATTTATCCATACCTGGACGACTGCCTGCTACAAGCAGACAACAAAAGCAAGCTGACAACAGATTTACAAAGGGTCATTTACTTGCTACAAGCCCTGGGATACACAGTCAATTTTCAAAAATCAAGACTGATACCATCCCAAACAAGAACATTCTTGGGCACGGAATTGGACACAGTAAAACAAATGGCATTCCTAACTGCAGAAAAACAAAAAGAACTCCCTCTTTACTTCTTGGCATTAACAAAACAGAACAAACTAACAGCAAGAAAAGTTCTGCAGGCCTTGGGCTTCATGGCATCATGCATAATCTTGGTCCCACATGCCAGACTGCATATGAGAAAACTACAGTGGTACCTAAAGAATTTATGGTCTCAACACAGGCACAGCCTAGAAGCAGAAATACCACTAATCCCATGCCTAAAACAGGAGTTCCTATGGTGGGCTTAAGCATGCCAGTCAAACCCAGGCCTATCCTTCCACAACTTTCGAACAAGCCAAACAATCACAACAGACGCCTCAGACCTAGGATGGGGGGGGCACATGCTGGACAAATGCGTACAAGGATTGTGGACTCAGGACCAGCTGCACCTGCACATAAACCAAAAAGAAATGCTGGCAGTAAAACTGGCAATCCAAAAGTTCAGACCATTCCTCAAAGAAGGCCATTTGATGATAAGGACAGACAACACCACAGTCATGTGGTACATCAACAAACAGGGAGGCACTCATTCATACCCCCTATGCAGAATGACTTTGGACCTATGGAATCTGGCACTCAGCTACAACATCCAGTTACAGGCAATATTTGTACCGGGAAAAGAGAACACCCTAGCAGACATGTTAAGCAGAACCACCTCGGATGCTCACGAATGGATGCTACACCCGGACATCTTCAAGACCATCACAAAGAAATGGGGAATGCCACAAATAGATCTATTCGCCCTCTCAATCACCAGCTCAAAAATTCTGCACAAGGACATTCCACCCACTTGCATGGAAGGTGGATTCGCTCTCCTTCAGCTGGAAAGGTCTGACAGCATATGCATTTCCACCTCTTCCTTTGATACACAAGGTATTACTGAAAATCAAAGAGGAACGCCCAAGGATAATCCTGATAGCTCTGAACTGGCCAAGGCAACACTGGTACCCATTGCTGAGGAGCATGTCTCAGGAGAAAATGTGGTCAATACCCTGATGCCTTTGATGTTAACTCAGAACAACTACAGCATCATGCACCCAAACCTAAAAACTTTGCAACTGACTGCCTGGAACATCACATAGCAGCAACTAATCCAAATCTTTCCCAAAGGGTTAAAGACATTATCCTGAAGCCCGCAGACCTTCAACAAGAAGGAACTATGCAGGAAAATGGAAAAGGTTTGTCATTTGGAGTGCTGAAAGAGGAAAAGATGTGTCGAATATAGATATTGCTAACATTCTGGAGTATTTGGCAGAGCTTCTACATACAGGCCTGTCCTATTCCTCCATCAAGATACATGCATCAGCTATCTCAGCAGAATACAGCTTTGATCCACCTGTCTTTTCACATCCTTTACTCAGGCAGTTCCTCAGAGGGATCAAGAATGTAAAACCTCCTAGGAAACCACCATTACCAGCATGGGACTTGAACTTTGTGCTAGAAAAGTTGACACTCCCTCCGTTTGAACCAGCAGCAACAGCAGATCTACAGCACCTGTCATGGAAAACTGCTTTCCTACTGGCAAGTACCTCAGCAAGGAGGGTTTCTGAACTATAGGCCTTAATGGCAGTACAACCCTTCCTAATCTTCCATCAAGATAGGGTGTCCATGAGAACTAATCCTACATTTATGCCTAAGGTGGTATCCAGAGTGTCTTTAAACCAGGCAATCCACCTACCTACCTTCTTCCCCAATCCACAAAGCAGAGGGGAAAGAATGCTGCATACCTTGGATGTACATAGACAGCTACGCTGCCTGGACAGAACCAAAAGTAACAGAAAAACTGACCAGCTTTTTGTAGCCTATGCAACAGGAAGGGAAGGAAAAGCAATTTCCAAACAGACAATCTCCAAATGGATAGGAAATTGCATAAGATTCTGTTACTCCTTCCATGGAAAACCAATTCCACAGAACATAAGGCCTCATTCTACAAGGGCTACAGCCACTACCACAGCTTTCTTACGAGGAGTGGCAACCAAGGACATTATTGAGGCGGCTACTTGGACCTCCGTGCATACATTTGCCAAGCATTATAATTTACCTCTGTATTCTAGATCCCGAGCAGGGTTTGCCACTGCTGTACTGCAAGGGATCCTAACCACACCATAATTTCTTCTTCCTCCTCCCTAGTTGGCTATGGTATTCTACCCATTTGTTATGACTGCAGATGCATCCATGAAGGACATAGTACAGTTTTGTACCTACCATAAATGTAGATGTCCGAACTGGATAGCATCTGCAGTCAGGATTACCCTCCCTCCTTCCCTCTGTGGTACTCCTAGGTATTTACCCTCCAAATAGCTAGCTGGGGGAGTCTCTTATGGTGTATTTGTTTGTATATATGTACATACATGCTTATTTTTTGTGTTTGCCTTCTATCCTTTTGGAAACATTGGCATTTATCCAAAATTTAGCCTTCCAAGAGGGCAACTGGCATCTGGGGCAAGAAACACTGAGGAAAATGGCGTCGGCTGATGCCTTTATACCCGAAGACCAGCAGAGATGACGTCGGGTGAAGTGCGACATCAGCCGGACCCAGACTTTGGAATCCGGCCGACCGAAGGTCTGCCTGACGACAGGGCAACCCATTTGTTATGACTGCAGATGCTATCCAGTTCGGACATCTACATTTATGGTAGGTACAAAACTGTACTTTACTGGATGCTCCTGTTCAGCATAATGTTTTGTTTGGGTCTAAGGCTGAAGAGGTGATAAAGAAAATGGAGGATAAGGCAAAATCCATGCAAACGGTTAAGGATTTCTTACAAGATCAGCCCCCAAGATTTAGCAGAAATTGGCCAACTAAAAATTGGTCCTTTCCCATTTCAAGACAGGCCTCAGAGGGGTAGATATAGGCGCTCCAGAGGGAGGGCCCAAGCACAGACCTCTTACAGACCTAGACAGTGGAGTGCTTCCACCCCCAGGGGTGGAGAAGACAGACCTCAGTCTTATAGAAAACAGGCTCAATGACTCCCCCTGCATGGCTCCAGGAACTTCTCTCCTGGAAGCCCCTCTAGGAGGAAAACTCTCTCTTTTTCAACAAAATTGGACTTGCATAACCCAAGACAAGTGGGTTCTGGATGTAGTTTCAAGAGGTTACAAATTCCACTTTCATACCTTGCTAAGACCAAACGGATGGCCAGACCTACCAAAACACCAATGGGCAGAGGCATTAAACCAGGTGGGATCCCTCATGGCTATGAGGGCCATAGAACTTGGTTACACAATCAGAGATGGGGCAAGGCTTCTACTTCAGGCTCTTCCTAGTTCCCAGAAAGCAAAATTCATGGAGACCCATCCTGGATCTCTCAGTCTTAAACACTTTCCTGGAGATACCAAAGTTCAAGATGCTTACTCTGCAACAGCTCCTGCCAATGTTGAGCAAAAATGCATGAATGGTGACATTGGATTTAAAGGAGGCTTACCTACACATCCCTATCGGACAGGAGTGCAGAAAATACCTCTGGTTCAAGGCCGGCTCGAAACATTACCAATTCTCTGCGCTGCCCTTTGGCTTGTCTACTGCGCCCAGGGTCTTCACCAAGTGCCTGGCACCAGTAGTAGCTTGTTGCAGACTCAAGGGAATTCAAATTTACCCTTATCTGGACGACTGCCTTATTCAAGCAGACAGCAAGGATGTCTTACTCCAGCACCTGGAATTTGTTCAAAATCTACTCAAGTACCTGGGATTCACTGTGAACATAAAAAAGTCAAATTTGACACCCACACAACAGATAACCTTTCTGGGTGCTCTTCTAAACACAACAACCCAGATGGCATTCCTGACATCCAAAAAACAACAGCAGCTGGCTTCAACTTTCAAAACCTTAAGGCAATAACTCAGCTAACTGCAAGGAAATTCCTGCAGGCTTTGGGTTACATGGCCTCCTGCATCCTTCTCATACCAAATGCAAGACTACATATGAGAAAAATACAATGGTACCTAAAAAGTGTATGGTCCCAGCATTGCCACAGTCTAGACACACAGATTGCTGTCGTGCCTTGCCTACAAAAGGAATTCCATTGGTGGACCATGGCATGTCTTCACAACAAAGGGAAAGCCTTCAGTCTGCCTCCAGCCAGCCAAGTGTTAACCACGGATGCCTCGGATTATGCATGGGGAGCCCACTTGCAGGGAAAAGGTCTGCAAGGTTTTTGGACAGAGGATCAGAAGCACCTACATATCGATTTAAAAGAGATGTTAGCAGTACAGAATGCCGTCTTTGCTTTCAGGGATCTCCTACAACCAGGACAACTACTGATACGGACAGACAACACCACAGTTATGTGGTACATAAACAAACAAGGGGGTTCACACTCCTACCCCCTTTGCAGACTAGCCATGACTCTATGGAACACAGCTCTAGCTTGCAAAGTGGATCTACAAGCTCAGTTCCTGCCAGGAAAACAAAATATTCTGGCAGACAGCCTGAGCAGGAACCTGTTAGACCCACACAAGTGGATGCTAGACACCCAAATATTCAAGATGATTACAGAAGCTTGGGGCTGCCCAGACATAGATCTTTTTGCATCCCCCCTCAACCACCAGTTACAGATTTTTTGCACAAGAACATTTCACAAGCTAGCATGGAAAGTGGATGCACTATCATTCAGTTGGAGAAACCTCTCGGGGATATGCCTTTCCACCACTACCTCTTCTTCCACGGGTGTTACCAAAGATCAAGCAGGACAAGCCCAAGATGATGATTTTGCTGGCCCCAAATTGGCCTCGTCAATTTTGGTACTCTGCACTGATGAATCTATCCCAGGAGCCTCCTTGGATTTTACCTCAGATTCTAAATCTTTTGTCCCAAAACCAGGGCCAGGTTCTGCACTCTCATGTCAAAACTCTCAGCCTAGCAGCCTGGCGAATTCAGGGTCTATGATTAATCCTTTCCTTCCCAAACAGGTCATGGATGTCATCTTAGAAGCCAGACGGCCTAGCACTAGAAAATCGTATGCAGGTAAATGGAAGAGATTTTGCACCTGGATGCATGCTCAGGATTCGGATCCTCTCATTCCTAATATCCCACTGATTTTACTTTACCTGACAGACATGCTGCATAAGGGGTTTATCCTTCTCCATAAAAATACATGCCTCAGCTATCTATGCACATTACAATACAGATCCTCCAATCTTTTCGCATCCACTTCTGAAAGAATATCTCAGAGGAGCAAAGAATTTAAGGCCCCCTAGGACACCACTCATTCTTGCCTGGGACCTCAACTATGTTCTGGAAAAACTCACTCTGCCTCCTTTTGAGCCTGCTGCCACATCTGATATTAAGTATTTATCATGGAAAACAGCTATCCTACTGGCTTTGACTTCAGCCAGGAGAGTCTCGGAGTTACAAGCACTCATGGCTGTGGAACCTTATATTATTTTTTACCAAGATAGGGTGTCCTTAAGTACCAATCCTACTTTCATGCCTAAAGTGGTTTCCAAAGTGGCTTTAAATCAAGCTATTCACCTGCCAACTTTTTTCAATAATCCACAAAATAAGGGGGAAAGGATCTTGCATTCCTTGGATGTACACAGACAACTTTGTTTTTACCTGGACAGAACCAAGGATATCAGGAAAACAGAGCAACTGTTTGTTTCTTATGCAACAAATTCCCAAGGCAAAGCTATTTCAAAACAGACCATTTCTAAATGGATTGCTCATGGAATCAGATTTTGTTACTCTCATCATGGAAAGCAAATCTCAGGAAAAATTAGGACTCACTCTACCAGAGCTGCTGCTACTTCATCTGCCTTTCTCAGAGGAGTACCTACCAAGGATATTTTGGAAACTGCAACTTGGAGTTCAGTGCATACTTTCTCTAAGCACTATAATCTCCCTCTTTACTCTAAGTCTAGGGCAGGCTTTGCTTCTGCAGTCTAGCCGCCCCTTCTACTCTATAGCCACCACCCTTTACCTCAGCTTTGGGATTCAACCCTACAGTGATGACTCCAACAGTGAAACATGATGATCATAGTACAGTTGTGTACACTTACCATAAATGTAGATGTTCGAGTGTCTTCACTGTTGCAGTCTGGGTTACCCTCCCTCCTGTCCCCTCTTATACTTTCATTAGTGTGGTTTCCTACTTCACCCTTCTTCTGAGGTGTATTTGCTACAGGGTATGGGGTTTGTTGTATGTTACATTTTTGTTTTACTATTCGCCTTCACTTTTGGGCACCTGACATCTGGGGCAAGAAAAACTGGAGAACATGGCGTCGGCTGGCAGCTTTGTACTCTTAGCGCTCTGACGTCAGGGAGCATGACTGAATAGCCGACGCCGGACCCAGACTTTGGGATTCTGGCCGACCGAGGACTGCCTGCCGGCAGGAAGAACCCTACAGTGATGACTGCAACAGTGAAGACACTCGAGCATCTACATTTATGGTAAATGTACACAACTGTACTTTGTGGATGATGTCTTTATGGAATCCAGTCTAACTCCTGATACTTTACCTCCTGCTCCCAGGAAACCTAACAGGTATTGCAGAGTCCCTGACTCTCACAAATTTCTTTTCAAGAATCCTACTGCTGACCCTGAGGTAATCTCCCAAGGGCCTAAAGGAATAAAAGCAACTACAGCTAAGAATCCCACCCCCTCTGACAGGGATCCTCAAGCCTTAGACAGATGGGGTAAGAAAGTATAGACCTCTGCAACTCTTGCCATTAGAGCATTAAATTGTCCGTTTTACATGCTGAAATACCAGCAACATACCATGGAACTCATTAAACAAAAATTATCTACCTTCTCTAACTGCAAAAAATAAAGATTTGCAGGAGTTTATGCATTCTACAATCCAAATCAGTAAGCATACCCTGCAATGTGGGTTTGATGCCCTAGAAGCATCCTGCAAGGCAGCAGTCACAGGTTCTGTACTTTGAAGCATGCTTGGCTTAAGGAACAGTCCTTGCCAGCTTTATTTATTTGCAGTTTGTTTGCCAGGATAGTCCATGAGGCCACTGGACCCCATTTTCAATTGAGTCCCGGGGAGAAAAGCTCCAGAAAAATACAAATAGTGAAGGAAACACAACTCCATGAAATACATTTCAAATGACACTTGCATACATAGTAATTGCTCACTTACATATATTCTGTAGTATAAATCCAATAGTACACAAATGCATAGTAATTGCTCATTTACATATGTTCATATGTTCCATAGTACAAATCCAATAGTACACAAAATGCAATGGTAGACATTTAAAAAAGAATGTTTCATAAGACTGAGAGGGAATATATATATATATATATATATATATATATATATATATATATATATATATATATATATATATATATAAAAGTATTTACAATTGAGGTAAGTTTGTAGTAGTTAGTAAATTCCTTGAGATATATTGCAAAACATAACGAAATTTAGTAGGTAGTGATAGGCGGCAAATGAGTATAACCACAATTAGGAAGTGAGTATAGTCAGAATTAGTTAGGATGGGAGCAAGAACATATCCATTGTGAAGTAAGGTGAGAATGCAGTGAGGTTTTGAACAAGGGGAGACTTGGTGAATGCAGATCATGTCAAATCAAAATTATTGGACGCACCACTAAAAGGCAATGTTTGGCACCAAAGCAGAAGAGGTTTTAAAAAAGATGAAAGAAAAAGCTGTGTTTATGCAGACAGACTTGTGCAAGTTCAGCCTCCAAGATTCAGTAGGCATTGCCCCTCAAAACATTGGTCCTTTCAAGGCCACCTCAGACTAGACCTAGGGTTAACAGACCCCTCAGACAGCAGTCTCAGGGTATGCAGAGATCTAAGCAATGGAGTTCCTCCTCTTCTAAAGCAGGGAGTGCTAAGCCACCGCCTTATGGAAAGAATTCCCAATGACCCCTCAACTCCTCCTCTCATCTCTGCCCATCTGCTCATGCCCCTAGGAGGAAAACTTGCCTCCCATGCAAAAAAACTGGCTCTCCATCACCAACGATCGGTGGGTCCTCAACGTGGTTTCCCAGGGGTACAGATTTTATTTCCACACGTTGCTAACCCCAAATGGATACCCAGATTTTCCTCCAAACCAGTGGACAGAGGCACAAAATCAAGTTGATTCCCTGCTGTCCATGAGGGCAATTCAGCCTGTTTCTGCAGATCAGATAGGCCAAGGGTTCTATTCCAGACTTTTTCTGGTACTCAGAAAAGAGGGCACCTGGCGCCTCAATCTTAGATCTATCTATTCTAAACACCTTCCTGGTGGTACCAAAATTCAAAATGTTCACACTGCAGCAGCTTTTCCCTATGCTGTCCAAAGATGCCTGGTTAGCCACTCTAGACCTCAGAGGCCTATGTGCATATCCCAATCATAGAGTTTTGCAGAAAATGTGTACGTTTCAGGGCAGGATCTATGCATCATCAGTTCTTTGCTCTTCTCTTTGGCTTATCCACTGCTCCCAGAGTTTTCAGAAAATGCCCGACTCCAGCCATTGCTTTTTGGAGACAAAGAAATATTCAAATTTACCCTTACTTGGACGACTGCCTGATCCAGGCAGACAGCCAGGAAAAGCTGTTAAAACACCTGACATTTGTAAAGGGCATACTAACTCACTGGGGTACACCATCAACGAGAAGAAATCCAAACTAGTCCCCAGGCAAAAAATTTTATTCCTTGGAGTAAGCTTGGACACAGCATCCCAGATGGCATTTCTAACTCCAGAAAAACAAGCCTATCCGACAGGCTACTTCTCTCAACTGGCCACCAGAACCCAGTTATTGACAAGGAAAGCTCTAGCGTTTATGGCCTCCTGCATTCTACTAATTCCATATGCCAGGCTGCATATGAGGAAACTTCATTGGTACTTAAAAAGCCTTTGGTGTCAACATTCTCAGGACCTGGAAACTATTATACCTGTGGTACCCTGTCTAAGGAAAGAATTTCTTTGGTGGGCAGCAGCATACCACCACAACAAGAAACTTCCCTTTTCACAACCCCATGCTGCCCAGACCCTAACCACAGACACATCAGACCATGCCTGGGGTGCTCACCTGGACGGGAGGTGCATTCATGGCCACTGGAGCCCAAACCAAACTCATCTGCACATCAACCAAAAAGAGATGCTTGTTGTTCAGCAAGCTCTAACAGCTTTCAGATCCCTGCTCTCTCCAAGGCCATTAATAATCAAAACTGGCAACACCACAGTAATGTGGTCCATCAACAAGCATGAGGAAACCCACTCTGCAGGCTAGCCATGACCCTTTGGAACACTGGCTCAGCCATGCATATTCATCTGCAAGTTCAATTCCTGCCAGGCAACCAGAACTCTGTGGCAAACAACTTAAGCAGAAATCACCAGGACCCACACGAGTGGCAGTTAAACCACACCACCTTCAACCTTGTGCCCCAAAAATGGGGTACCCCGAAGGTGGGTCTGTTTGCCTCCCCCTACAACCACCAGCTCAGCAAATTCTGCACCAGGGAACCTCGCAGCAAGGCCTGGAAAGTGGATGCCCTATCCTTCCAGTGGGTGAACCTCTGTCTGTGCATTCCCCCCTCTACCTCCTCTTACCAGAGTATTACTCACAATAAGGGAGGAAAGACCAAGGACAGTCCTGATTGCCCCAGACTGGCCATGCCAACACTGGTACCCACCACTGCGCAGTCTGTCCCTGTTGCCTCCATGGCACCTTTCCCAGATTCCAACTCTCCTGACTCAGCAGGTGGGAGAGTTCTTGCATCCACAGTTGCAGACCCTGAATCTAGCAGCCTGGCTTATTCCTTGACGACTTCTCCAGTGGCCAGTCTAAGCAAACATGTCTTGGATGTCATATGTGAAGCCAGACGACCCAGTACTAGAAAATCCTATGCTGACAAGTGGAAAAGATATTGTTCCTGGATCCAGACTAAAGGAGCTGACCCAGAACAGCCCTCCTTACCTCTCATCCAGGATTACCTAGCAGATCTACTCCAAAAGGGCCTATCCCTTCCCTTCCATTAAAATCCATGCCTCTGCCATCTCTGCACATGACAGCACTGAGCCACCTCACTTCTCACACCCTCTCATCAAACAGTTCCTGAGAAGGGCTAACAACTTAAGGCCACCAAGAAGAGCCCTACCCCTGCTTGGGACCTCAACTTTATGTTGGAAAAGCTCACGCCTCCCCCCTTTGAGCGTGCAGCTTCAGCAGAGTTCAAATTCTTCTCTTGGAAAACAGCCTTGCTTCTGGCCATCACTTCAGCTAGAACTGTGTCTGAGCTGCAAGCCCTTACGGCTGTGAAACCTTTCATCAATTTTCATGCTGACACGGTCTCCCTCAGGACTAACCCGACCTTCATGCCTAAGGTGGTGTCCAGTGTGGCTCTCAACCAATCTGTTCATTTGCCTACCTTTTTCCCTAAACCTCAAAATAAGGGGGAAAGGATCCTGCACTCTTTAGATGTGCACAGACAGCTCAGATTCTACCTGGATAGGACTAAGCCCTTTAGAATATCTAACCTGTTACTAGTCAGTTTTGCACCAGGGGCAGAGGGCAAAGCCATATCAAAACAAACCATTTCCAAATGGATAGCACACTGCATCCATTCCTGTTACAAACACCATGGGAAACCACCCCCATAGGGGTCAGAACACATTCTACTAGGGCAACTTAAACTTCTACAGCCTTTCTCAGAGGGGTCCCTTTCAGGGACTACCTGGAAGCTGCAACATGGAGTTTTGTTCATACCTTCACCAAGCATTACAACCTTGCCTGTCTTTTCAAAATCCAGGGTAGGCTTTGCAACCACAGTCCCGCAGGGCATACTAGTCAGCCCCAACTCTTCTTGACTGCCTCCACCCATTCCTCAGCTTTGGGAATCAACCCGTGTGTGATGACTGCAACGGTGAAACATGAAGAACATAGTACAGTTGTGTGCACTTAACATAAATGTAGATGTTCAAGTGTATTCACTGTTGCAGTCCTGGTTTCCCACTCTTCAGCCCCCTGGTCTCTTTCTCTCTCTCTCTCTTCCTCACCCTTACAGGGCTATTTGTATTTACTTTCTACTGGTGGTGTTACTCCACCATAACTTGGCTCCCTTTTGGGGGCTCCTGACATTTGAGGCGAGAAAAAGTGATGTAATGGTGTCTGCTGCCTGTTTTTATACCACTGACGACCTGATGTCAGTCCCGGAACGATAGCAACTGACGCAGAAATACTAAGCCTCTGGTTTTTGGGCCAACTGAGGGCTACCCCTGTCAGGATAACCCAAGTGCGATGCAACAGTGAATACACTCTAACATCTACATTTACGATAAGTGTACACAACTGTACTTTTCTCAGAGCTTTCACATATATTCATTTGCTTCTGTGAAATCTAATTTCTGTCCAGTTTAACAGTTACTGTATCTTCGGGGGGAATATGCAAATTCATAGGTTCATAGATTAGTACTAAGCTAACTGCCCTTGCGAGCCATTTTAAGTCTAGCCAATTACCCCTTGTGAGACTCAAACCCTGCACCCTGTGTTTGTAAGGCAAACACCTTAACCATTGGGCCACCTGTCTGACTTCCTGCTACTGAATTCAGTTCTTTCATAGCATATGTTCTTATATACTTCTAAAGTCTACCCTTTCTTGTTATATTTTCCTTTATAGGTATCTCTGATACTTCCTCAGTTACAAATCTTCTTCCATTTCCTAGCCATAAATGTTAATCCTCCTGAAAGATAATTTCTCTCAAACTTCTAAGTCCCATAATACTAATTTTAGGTGGCATATAAAAGCATACCAGCACAATCCCGCTTCCCTGTCAATAACCCCTTACTACTGCAAATCTACAGTTAGACATTTTCTTCTCTCCTATAGCTGTAGAAGCCCCGCTTAGAGTCAGGGTGGCCAAGCGGTCTAAGGTGTTGCATTCAAGTCGCAGTCTACTTTGGAGGCATGGGTTCATCTCCCACTTCTGACAAATCTTTGTGTTCTTAACCCTTAAATTGAGTGACAGTCTGGATGCAGATTTGCTACATCCAGAGCTGCAGCTGCACAGTTTATAACACTTTTTGAGGTATATGGTAGATATAGCCAACTTGCTGGCAGACAGGTTCAGTGAAAACTTCACCTCTCTGTCCCCTATCAGTAAATCAGGACATCCCCAGCACCTGCCCCCCTTCCCTTATCTCTAGGGAACAAGCATCACTGCCCTCTCAAAGGTAAAAAATATAGCCTCCCTGGGGCCCAATAACATCCCAGGTTGCATCCTATATGAACTCTGGTAGGAACTTGCATCATTAGACACCCTATTCAACTAAAGCCTGAGTACCGGCTTCATCCCAGCCGAGTGGAAGACAGCCACTGTAATCCCTTTGCTCAAAGGTGGAGCATCCACCAATCCAGAAAATTATAGATCCATCAGCCTAATTAGCCTGATCTGCAAGGCCATGGAGTGGATTATTATGGACCTTATTAACAAGGACATTGGCAACCTCCAAACACTTGATCCCACACAGTTTGGTTTTGTCAAGGGGAGGTCATGCCTGTTGAATTTGGTCGACGATTTTGTCATAGATTCAAAGCCATGGACGAGGGGTAGACTGTGCACACTGCCTACCTTGACTTTGCCAAAGATACTTTTCCCCACTCTGGTATAATAGATAAACTTTGTCAACTAGGTGTCAGTCCGCATGTCACTAGATGGGGTAGCAAACTGGCTCACTGATAAAACCCACCTAGTCAAAATAGGGGAAGCCACCTCAAGCAGTAGACCTGTAATGAGCGATGTACCACAGAGATCGGTCTTGGGGCCTCCCTTATTTAGGTTATATTTTTCTGAGGTGCAGGCTAAAACCAGTGGGCTATGGCTGACCAAGTTTGCAGATGACTGTAATCTAGATGCTGTCATCAATTCCCCTAGTGATGTGGACGACCTACAAAATGGTCACTCCCTGACAAATGACTGATGCCAGAAACATAGCCTCAAACTGAATGCCAAAAAATGCATCATCCCATTTGGGGAGAGTGACGTATCTACAAATTATCACATTAATAACAAGGTCCTAAGCACACAATAAGTCATGAGGGACCTGGGCATCCAGGTTGATAGCAAACTGAATTTTGACCACCATATTGCCTCCATTGTGCGGAATGCTTACTACATGGCCTACCTCATTAGTAAGGGTATCTCATCCAGAGACAAGGTGGTCATAACATCCCTGTATTCTTCCCTTATAAGACCCATTACTAAGTACAATGCCCCTTTCCGCATGTACCTTACAAAGCACATAAATGCAGCAGCAGCTGTTGAGACAACAGAGGTTCCTCACTATGACTATGCAGGGCCTCAGACATGTACCCTACACAGGCTAAAGGCCCTGTCCCTCAATTCAAACTCCTACAGACTCCTCAGAGGTGACCTCTGTCTGGCATACAAAGCAGTCTAGACCCTGCCTTGATGGGACTGCTGCATATCCGCGAGTCAAGCACCACTCAAACACGTGTGACCTCAGCCTGGTCTGTGACATCAGTAGGACTAGTTGGTGGGACAGATTTGCGTCCCAGATACTCCCTCTTTTGTGGAATAGACTCCCTCTCCACGTCAAGCAGAGTACCTCATTAACTCTTAAGCACTACCTGGATGGGGAACAGAAAAATACACCCCTCTGATTCCACCTGTGTCCCTGCTGGACAGGAGCATTGGGTCCTGACTTGTTGGAGCATGGGCTAAATTCTTGGTTAAGCTTGTAAGGGCCTGAGGGCCAATAGCCTAGTGACTTCCTGTGATCGTAATAGTACTCCCTTTTTCTTGAATGTCCATTTCTATCCATATGTATTTTTTGTAACATTGCTATTTGCAGCCTGCAGTTTTTAAAGTAATTCTTTACCATACATATTTCTTAATAATGCAGTACTCCCATAAAAAGCTATTATACCAGCACATTTTAAATAACTGCTCTTTTGAGTATGTTTTTATCTTGCTGCTTACACCCATACTAGTAATCCTTAGGCTAATGTTTATATATAGCTGCTTCTCATCTCTGTTAAAATGTGACATGGGTTTAAAATAATATTTTGCGTTCGAAAAAACAGTAAAAAAAATTGTAAATATTTAAAAACATATCCTTTTAACTCGCGTCAAAACTGTTTAGTTTCAAAATATACCTATTAAAATAGAAGTTGCTTCAAACTTGACGACCACACCTACTGGCATTATGTATTCTAAAGTTAAGGTTAACCGTACCAATCTGCTGTTTAGAGCCTGGGTCTTAGTCGCACAGATTGTCGCCTGTGCTTATGTTTGTATTCACCTAAATGTGAAAAACGTGTTGCATGCTTGTAGTAAACATGAACTTTTAGCTTTAAAAATCAACAGGATTATATTATTAAATGCTAGACTTCTCTGTCCTTTGTCTCCCTGTTTACTGTCCCTGATATGCATAAAGAGTACACCCTTTAAAATATTTTAAATACTGTTTCTCACCACTAGAACAGTGCTTCATTGTGCTGTGGTGGTTTCACTTTCATAAAACTTTTCTCCCACCCTGGAACAGCTTGCTGCAGTCCCCAATTCACTGCTGTCATCAAGGCTACTGAACACAGATAGTTTTCTGGTGAATTCCCTCCCCAAACTGACATCACCATGACCGTCCTAAAATCCCACCCATGCTGTGATGTGTCAGCTCCCTGGTCCTTCCCCTACCCGTGCAGAAAGTAAAGGCTAGAATAAGGAAACAGTACATGAGTTAAGTCTCCTGCTGTGAGCTGTTAATCACAGCAGGTAGCTCAAATTACCCGTAGCACTTGGGGATGGAAGGTAAGTCAAAGTAGTAAAATTCAGGCTTCACAAAATACTGCAGTTTAGCCATTCTAGAAAGCAGCAGTAGTAAAAAGCACATTGAAAGTCTGTTCTGTGGCATTTGCACGGTTTGTGTTTTAAGTAGTCATTGAACGGCGTGGAGTGCTACTTTAAACTGACTGACTGAAAGACAGCAGTGTATGCATGTAAAATCAATGCAGTGATAGGAGGTTTAGAAAGAGAGACCTGCATGCGTGCTGTATTTTTTTTTTACAGACAAGCACTGCATTGTGGGATACCTAGAGGCACACTAAATCAGAATTACTTAGATGCCAGACCCCATGTGGTCAGACTCCAATTTCATATAAAAATATTTAAAAACCTGTAAATAGTCCCAGAGTGATGTTAAAATCTAGGAAACGCCAAACCATGATGAAATAAACATGTTTTTATGAGACTGTGGGTGTGGTTTTCCTTTAAGGAAAAAAGTGCACTGGTTACACTTGACTAAATTAGACGCTTTGCACTTAATGTATTAACTCATTAAGGCTGCTGGGATGTATTGCTCGTATCCCTTTAGAAGTTAGTACAAGTAACTTGCTGATTTCAGTCAGAATGCACTGTTTTCACTGAATTGCTTGTAACTATTCCTTTCAAAACTTAAATTTCACCTTTTTGGTTTCACTCCAAACCCGGTATTTAAACTTCATGATTAATTGCTTGCAATTGCAGGCTGCTTATCTTCATCTAAAAGCCAAGTGCTAATGAAAAAAGCTAGTAACTTTGTAAAATGCAAAATAACTGGAGTGTTCATGTTTTCATCATTTTCTCTAGTTTTTCAACCTTTTTTACTTAGTCTTGTGTATAATGTAATAACATAAACGTAGGCACCCACCTGCTGCCTACACAGAACTGTTCACAGAAACCCTATCCAAGCATGTTAATTGATGCAGAGAGGCAGGTGTACCCACCAGGAAATAAGTACAAAACTAATTCAAAAACAAGCCACCCTTGTAGAATCACAATGCCAGTATGCTGTGTAACTGCAGAATATCATGGCAAAGATTAGGAAGTGTAGCCCCCAGCAGGATAAAAGCACCCTTATCAAACTAAGCAAACAATCCAGAGGATAAATAATCTACCAAAGCCAAATTTGAGGTATAATTGGCCTCCCAGGCCAAGGACAGCCACGAGGCATTCTTTATGTCCACAACATCAAAGGCAATACACAGTTGTGTGCAGAGGTCTTTGTTAATGAAGCCACCTATACTGAGCCAGAAGATAAGCAAACCTATTGGCAATCAAATTCATCTCTAACTTTAGCCACTCCTCCCCCTCAGCCTCCCCTTAGAAAACCTCCAGACATAGGACACACTCCTGTTTGGTTTCATCAAGGACAGGTCATGCCTGTGCAACCTGGCGAACTTCTTTGAGAAGGTCAGCAAAGTAATGAATGAGGGCAAAATGGTTCACACTGCCTACCTTGACCTGGCATTGTTGATTAACTCCATGAGGTTTGGTATAAACCCTTATGTCACCAGTGGATAGCCAGCTGGTTCATCGACATGACCTACAAAGTTAGAACTGGGGAGTCTGCCTCTACAATGTGGCCAATCACACGTAAGAGACCTACAGGGACCTGTCCTGGGACCACTCCTTTTTGGCATTTACTTTTCTGAAGTCAAAGCCAATGTCATTGGCCTCTGGCCGAACAAATTTGCATACAGTTCCAAATTTGAGAACAGTCATAGAATCCCCCACTGATATTAATGCTCTCCAGGAAGGGCTGACGCTGACAAATAACTTTTGTGTCAGAGTCATGGACTAAAACTAAATGCCAAGACATGCATAATAGTGTTCTTCATGAAGTCATCCATTTCTGGTAGCTATCATATTGACAACAAAACCCAAAGGGTCGACCCAGTAGTCAGGTACTTGGGGACACATGTAGACAGTAACATATTCTTTGACCATCATATTTGTACAGTAGTGAGGAAAGCATTCCATGTTGTGTAACTTATTTGGGTCCAAGCAGGTCATAGTGTCACTATATTCAGTATTCATCGAATTTATCATAGAGTAGAATGCCCCCTTTTGTATGCACCTAACTAGGCACATCCAACAATTAGAGCATCAGTAGGTGTTTCTCACTAAAATGCAGACTTCACTAAATCCCTATCCCTGTTTTCTGTGCCCTACAGGTTGTTGAGTGGAGGTTTATGCTTGGTATGCAAGGTATTGTCAGACCCCACCGAGGGACCTCCTGCATATCTGAAAAACAAGCAGCAAAGAATTACCAGTTCTAAAGGCTTAAACCTTGCCTGTTACATAAATAGGAACTGCTGGAGAAAGAGGTATGTATCCCATAGATGACTACTTCTCTGGAACAGTTTCTCCATCCATGTGAAGCATAGTACCTCTCGAACCCAATTCAAGTGTAGTTCGGACAATTGGATGGAGAATAGGAAATTCTTTCCTGGTTTGGCAACTATGCCCCTACTGGACACAAGTAGCCTGTAAATGGTTAATCTCACAGGCCTTTGCTTACAAATGTTTGATCTCCCAAGCCCCTGCATGCACTTATCAAGTGTACCAGAACTTGTCTGAGATTTGGGATACATGGCTAGGTTTAAAAAGGCTGTAGTGGTTGTTAGCCTAGTACACACTTACAAACCCCTGTAAAACAAGGGAAATTACTATCTTTTTAATATTTTATGTAATTTGATCAAAATACTTTTCCTTTACTAAGCAGCCAAAGATCACAACATTATATTACATTGATTCATTCCAGCTACAGTGTAAAGACTGAATACGTTGTTACTAATAAAAGGTACTTTATTTTAATATCAGTAGCATGTGTATCAGTCACTGAAAACACCCCAAGTTACATTTAAAAATACATCTAACTGAATACAGTACAGAATTATTTTACAATATAATATGCAGTTTTCATCAGGAATTTTTTTGTACGATGGGAACAAAAACATGGTTTACCCAAACAAATAGTTTATAAACAAGTACACAATCCAAGTTTGACAGACACCTTTATTACAGCCATGTCACACTACAGCTGGTATGTATTAAGAGTAATGACACTAAATAAAGCAGCTGCTTAAGTTATACCTTCCTAAAAGTACTAAATTATTTAGCACCAGTTAGTATAAAAAGGGTAAAGTCTAATGAAGTGCCATGGCTGACAAAAGAGACCAAACATTTCATGTGGCAAAGAGATGCATGGAAAGAATGGTATAAAAATAAAACACAGCATGCCTACCAAAATTTTAGATATCTCGGAAGCCATACCAAGATCCTTGTTAAATCTGACAAGAAATCATACTACACTAATCTCCAAAAAAACAGTAAAGTAACCCCAAGCTAATTTTGTTCTCTCTAAATAAACTTTTACACCCTGGCCGTACCACTACACCTTGTCCTTCTGTTTGAGTCCCTTGCCACTCAGTTCTGTTACGAATAGTTAACTACCTCACTTCACCCCTCCAACTTCCATCTGTTCTCAAAAGCTGCACACTGTCCTTTAGTTTTCAGCCCGTCCCAATATCAACCCCAAAAAAATTACTAGCCAAGATAGAAACAGCAACCTCAGCTGCTTCTAACATTCCCATTGAGTTACTCAAAGTAGGTGCAGTAGCACTAGCCCTTCCTGTCTCCATTGTAATCAGCTGATCAGTAACTGAAAACTGTCCCATCCATCTGGAAACAATCCATTACTATACCCTTTAGGGAAGGAGGTACTTCAACAAAGTTAACAAGCTTGTAGACTTATTGCTATCTTATCACCCCTCTCTAAAATCCTTGGTGTATTCACTCAGCTTATGAAATATGTAACAAAACACAACCTTTTCTCCAACATCAAGCACTCTTTCAAACCCAGCTACACTACTGCTGCTGCCCTCAGTTTCGCCATTTTAGTAAACCAATACAGAAATGAGGACAACCTTGTTTCTTCACTTTTCCTTGAACTTGGCAAAGCATCTGGCAGTGTCCCACCAAAAACTCCTCTCTGAGCTTGCAACACTAGGATGTTCTTCATCTCACATTGCTGCAGTCCTTACATATGGGTAGTCCGCTGTCCTCGGTCGGCCCGAATACCAAAGTATTAGGCTGACGTCGGTCAAGGCGCTTAAAACTGACATCAGGACGTCGGGGTACAAAAGCGCATGAGCGACGTCATATCCTCCGTCTTTTTTGCCGGATGGTCCGATGCAGAAGCAGCGTTGCAAGTGCCGTTCGGCATTCTGAAATTTTTCGAGTTCGGAGTTTCAGACCGAATCCAAGTTGGCTAAGTACCCCGTTGGGGAATATTTTGGTTTTTTCTTGCCTCAGTGTATTACCGGATGTCAGAAAAAGTGAATAACTGTATTTCTTGTGGGAAACAGGTACCGCATAGGGATTATCATTCTTTGTGCATTCCTTGTTTGGGGCCTGAGCACGACGTTGTTGGGTGTCGCTTTTGTGCTAGGTTCAATAAGCGCACTATTAAGCGAAGGTTAGATTGTGCTAGGCTGGTCTTGAGCGGTGCAATTATAATATGCCGCCGGACTCTCCTCGCCGCTTCTGAAGAAGCGCAAAGACAAAACAGTTAAACCCAGGCAAGATGAGTTGTCCGTTCCGGATGCCGGTTCTTTAGAGGCTTCAGTGGAACCGGTGGTTCCGACGGAGACTTCTCTGGAGTCTCAGAGGGAAACTTTGATTTTGCAGGATGTGGCCTCTCTTGAGGCAGGTCAGGCTGAAGGGGCTTCTCAGGTTACTGTACTCCCCTCCCTTCCTAGGGTGGTTAGGCCCTCTCCTTCTGTTTCCAAGGCTTCTCCCAGAGGCAGGCCAGGTTTAGCTTCTGTTGGTGTCACTCCTAGTTCAGCAGGGTCTGTGCCTAAGAAGCACATGCTTAAAATGGCAGAAGATTTGATTACTCTGATTAGAGGTTCTTTGCCCCCTCCTGATAAGAGGCCTAGGGTGGAGCCAGAGTTGGGAAGTTTTGAGCAGGCTTCGGATGTTTCAGAGTCTTCGGCTGAAGGCTTGCAGGAGTACTCTCCTTATTCTGATTCTGATGCAGATGATTCCACTCCTTCTGCTTCTCCTCCAGAGGATTTTTCTTTTTCAGAGACACTTCATTCTATGAGGGAACATTTTAAGTGGGAAGGCCAGGACTTCTCTGATTCTCGGAAAAGGCTTAGGGAATTTTTGCTTTTACCCCAACATAGGCCCTTGGCTATACCCCCTGTTCTGGATGTTGTGGAAGATGTGTTTTCAGAGGCTTCCCTTAATCCTGATTCTCTGCCTCCTGCGCCTGTTAAACCGGATAGGTATTACAGGGTGCCTGAGGCTCATAAATATCTTTATAAGATTCCTAGGGCGGACCCAGAAACTATTAGTCAGGGACCTAAGGGTGTCAAGGCCTCTGTTGTAAAAAATCCGGTTCCTCTAGATAAAGAGGCCAGAGCTTTGGATAGATGGGGAAAGAAGGTCTATACATCTTCTACCTTAGCTATGAGGGCTTTGAATTGCCAGTTTCATATGTTGAAATATCAAAACTTTCTTCTTTCTCAATTGAAGTCTAAGGTGGATGCTCTGGCGGAAGGCATTGAGTGTAAAGAATTACAAGATTTGGTGCATGTCTCTGAACAGGTGGGTAAGAATTCATTACAATGTGGTTTTGATGCTGTGCAGGCCTCGTCTAGGGTGGCTGCCACTGGTTCAGTTCTTCGCAGGCACGCCTGGCTGAAGGATCAGAATTTATCTGACCATGTTAAGACAAGGATTTTGGATGCTCCTTTGCAGTCTGATGTGTTGTTTGGTTCACCTGTGGAGTCAGTTTTGAAGAAAATGGAAGACAAGGCTAAGTCTATGCAGGCTGTTAAAGATTTTTTGCAAGTTCAGCCTCCGAAGTTTAGTAGGAATTGGCCTGCTAAGGGGTGGACGTATCCTTCTTATGATTCTCAGTCTAGGGGTAGATCTAGACGTGGTAGGGGCAGAGCTCAGAGTTCTTTCAGACCTAGAACAGGGAGTTCCCCTGCACAATCTTCGGGTGAGGGCAGGGGCCAGTCCTTTCGTAAACAGGCCCAATGACCTACTTTTCCAGCTGCCAGATCCTTCTTGCCTGGCAGCGCCTTTGGGAGGAAGGTTGGCACTCTTCAAGGAAAATTGGATTTTGATTACCCAAGACAAATGGGTATTGGATATCATACACCAAGGTTACAAGTTTTATTTCCATACCTTGCCTCCCTTCAAAGGCATGCCAGACGTTCCTCCTCAGCAAAGACTAGAGGCTCGCAAACAAATTTCTCAACTACTTCAAATAGGGGCCATACAACCGGTCCCTCTGCCAGAAGTGGGCCTAGGATTTTATTCTCGCCTGTTTCTAGTACCAAAGAAAGGGAACACGTGGAGACCAATTTTGGATTTATCTATCCTCAACACATATCTGGACATTCCCAAGTTCAAAATGTTGACGTTACAACAGCTTTTACCTCTGCTGGGCAAAGATCATTGGATGGTGACTCTGGATCTCAAGGAGGCTTACCTTCATGTTCCTATCAGACTCAGTTGCAGGAAGTATCTGCGTTTTCAGGCTGGGACTTTTCATTATCAGTTCTCTGCATTGCCCTTTGGCTTATCTACTGCGCCCAGAGTGTTCACGAAGGTTCTGGCTCCAGTGGTAGCTTTCTTCAGGCTAAGAGGAATACAAATCTATCCTTATTTAGACGATTGCCTGATTCTGGCCCAAGGAAAGGACGAACTTCTTCATCATTTACAGTATGTGATGGCAGTGTTAAGATGCCTGGGGTATTCTGTGAACGAAATAAAGTCCAGTCTAGTACCCTCTCAGGACATGTGCTTTCTGGGTGTGAGACTGAATACAGCATCCCAGATGGCCTTTTTGACCCCGGACAAACAAAAGAATCTTACTCTTTACTTCCACCAATTGTCTCGTCAGTCCAGGCTGACTGCAAGGACAGTCCTTCAAGCCTTGGGGTTCATGGCATCTTGTATTCTGGTACTTCCCAATGCCAAACTGCATATGAGGAAGCTACAATGGTATCTCAAAAATGTATGGACGCAGCACTGCCAAGATTTGAACACTGTCATTCAGATAATACCTTGCATTCAAAAGGAATTTTTGTGGTGGGCTCAGGAATGTCACCTAAACAAGGGACTCTCTGTGACCCAACCAGAGGCGAGTCAGATTTTAACGACAGATGCTTCAGACAAAGCTTGGGGAGCTCATCTAAATGGAAAATGGGTACAAGACACGTGGCCTGCCAGACTTCAACATTTACATATCAACTTGAAGGAGATGTTAGCAGTCCAATTTGCATTGATAGCTTTCAAGGATTTACTTCTTCCAGGGCAGGTGTTGATTCAAACAGACAACACAACTGTCATGTGGTACATCAACAAGCAAGGGGACGATTCATATCCTCTATGCAGACAAGCAATGATTTTGTGGGAGACTGCTCTCAGTTTACAGCTAAATCTTCAGGCAAGGTTTCTGCCAGGAGCACAGAACTCCTTAGCAGATGTGTTGAGCAGACAAATTATGGATCCCCACGAGTGGAAATTGGATCCTCATGTATTTCAGAAATTGACAGTGTTATGGGGAACTCCAGACATAGATCTGTTCGCTTCTCCACTAAATTACCAGCTGCCAAAGTTTTGCACAAAAAGGTTTCATCCCACAGCTTGGAAAGTGGATGCTCTCTCATTCAGTTGGAGCAATCTTCACGTGTATGCCTTTCCACCTCTGCCTCTCCTCCCAAAGGTACTCCTGAAGGTCAGACAGGACAAGCCAAACATGATTTTAATAGCTCCGGATTGGCCTTGACAGCACTGGTACCCATTACTGAGAAGTCTGGTACGGGAGCCTCCATGGCCTTTGCCTTCGATTCCTCACCTGCTGTCTCAGGAGAACAGTCACTTACTCAATGTCAAACTTCACTCTCTACATCTAACAGCCTGGCATATTCTGTTTTAAACCCTGGAGGGTCTCAGCTTCCACAACAAGTTTTGAATGTTATTTTGGAGGCCAGAAGGCCTAGTACAAGGAAAGTTTACACAGATAAATGGAGGAGATTTTTATTTTGGAGTGCAGCAAAGGACTTTGATGTTTCTAAACCTAATTTAAGTGTTGCTCTTCAATACCTTACTGAGTTATTGGACAAAGGTTTGTCCTTCTCCTCTATAAAGGTTCATGCTGCAGCGATTTCTGCTCACTATGACTGTGACCCACCATTATTTTCTCATCCTTTGTTTAAGCAATTCCTTAGAGGGGCAAAGAATATAAGACCCCCACGAGAGCTCCTACTCCTGCTTGGGATCTCAATTTTGTGTTGGAGAAACTCACTCTACAACCTTTTGAGCCTGCAGCAACTGCAGAGTTGAAATATTTGTCATGGAAGACTGCTTTTTTGTTGGCCATTACCTCTGCGAGAAGGGTTTCTGAATTACAGGCCCTTATGGCAGTTGAGCCTTTCTTAATTTTCCACAAGGATAGGGTGTCTTTGCGTACTAACCCTTCTTTTATGCCTAAAGTGGTTTCTAGTGTAGCTTTAAACCAAACTATTCATTTGCCTACTTTTTATGCAAACCCCCAAAATAAAGGGGAGAGGATTTTGCACACTTTGGATATGCACAGGCAGTTGCGATATTATTTGAGCAGAACTAAAGGGTTCAGACAGTCTCAGCAGTTGTTTGTTTCTTTTGCTTTGGGTTCTCAGGGCAAACCTGTTTCAAAACAAACTATTTCTAAGTGGATTGGTTTTTGTATTGCTTTCTGTTATTCCCATCATGGTAAGGAGATTCCAGCTGGGATTAGGCCTCATTCCACTAGGGCTACTGCCACTTCTACAGCTTTTTTAAGGGGGGTGGCTACTAAAGATATTTTGGAAGCAGCTACTTGGAGTTCAGTGCACACTTTCTCTAAGCATTACCACCTTCCACTTTACTCTAAATCTAGGGCTGGATTTGCCACTGCAATTTTACAGGGCATTTTGGCAGCCCCTAATGCTTTATAGTTTTGCCATCCTCCCTTACCTCTGCTTTGGGATTCTACCCATATGTAAGGACTGCAGCAATGTGAGATGAAGAACATAGTACAGTTTTGTACCTACCATAAATGTAGATGTTCGAAGATCCACATTGCTGCAGTCCAATTTACCCTCCCTCCTTCCCCTCTGTAGTTAGAGGTGGTGGTGTGGTTTGGGTTGTACATATTGTAAATATGGTTAGTGCAGGGGTGGTTGATTATTTGTTGTTTTTGGCTTTGGCCTTTCTTGTTAGGGCCTTCTGACATCTGGGGCAAGAAAAGACTGAGGATATGACGTTGGTCATGCGCTTTTGTACCCTGACGTCCTGATGTCAGTTTTAAGCGCCTTGACCGACGTCAGCCTAATACTTTGGTATTCGGGCCGACCGAGGACAGCGGACTACCCATATGTAAGGACTGCAGCAATGTGGATCTTCGAACATCTACATTTATGGTAGGTACAAAACTGTACTTTTCACTTACCCCCCCCCCCCTCCTGGTTTCAATGTTTATGCAGTCATCAGCTGGAAACTAAATAGCATCAGAACCTTTCAGCATTTTAACCAGTCTCTATTGGTGTTCCCAAGGGTCAGTACCTGGCCTCCTCCTGTTTACTGTTTTAATAAATAAACTTCATAGTGCTAAAACACTTGCTACTCTTGTACGGTATGGCGACAATTCAGACGTTATCTGCTCTGCCACATCCATAACAAAATTACAGGAAATCAGTAGAAAATCGTTCAGTGACATTGAAATATGGATAAAAAAAAACTGTAGCTTGCTGCTTACAAAAAAAAATGCTGTTTACTCCAAAACACCTTCTTAACCAGAAACATTTTATATTACCTCAAGTAAAAACGCAAAAATAGAAGCCATAAGCCAAACTGAACTACTCGTTCATAATAAATGACAGCCTCAAATACGATCACCACATACGTCATTCCATCAAGAAAATTCATCAAAAACGTGTCTCCCATTATAGGGTTAAACACTACCTGACAGATCAAACAAGGATTACTTTAGCAGCAACATTTTTATTTATTTAACATTTGTTTCCCAGTAAAGTCCAACTGAGTCAGGAGCCCATTTTCAGCAGAGGCCCATGGAGAAAAGCTCCAAATGATACATGAAAGTTGACAATGTACATGCACTAGATAAAAGCATGTATTAAAGCACACATTCATAATAAATGAATACTTAAAGTACAGAGAGGTAGATAAAATAATGAATACAAAACAAGTACAGAGAGGTAGATACAATAGTCAAACATGTAAATTAAAGTGGTAGATGGCAAACTGTTTTCTGTAGACACACACACATACATATATATATATATATATATCTGGTAGGAGTAAGGTTAAGAGTGAGGCTCAGAACATTAGATGCAAGTAGATGCTTAGAAGGATGGCAAAGTTAAGGGTGTAGAAATATGTGAAGTCTTAGTCCAATATGCTAGTGGTTAGTAGATGAGATTTCTGTTTTAGGGATAGAAAGTAAAGCCCCTAGAGAGTGAATGGAGTTCACCTATTAGAGAAAGAGCAGGGGCAGGTCTTATGACAGTGTTTTTTTTTAAGGGTGTCTTTGAAGTTGTTAAAGCTCTCAATGGTAGTAATGTCTGTTGGTAGAGAGTTCCAGAGCTTGGCAGTGGCATGAGAATATAAGCACCGTCCAACTATTTTGTTTGGAATGTAGACGGATTGAAAGAGTTTTTCAGAGCAGAGGGCTCTTGTAGGTATGTAGGGTTTTAGAACAGATTTGGGGGCTGGGCAGCTATCTGGGGTATGTATCATTTTATGTGCAGTAGACAGCTGTACTAGGCTTGGGTGTTGGTTGTGCAAGTTTGAGCCAATTTAGTTTTTTCACAACTAGGCAGTGGTGGGAGCAGAAGGGGTAACCTGTGGCAGATTTGGAAATTTTATGGTAGCAGGATTGGAGCTTGTTTGTAAGAGAATATTATAGATTGGTGTATAAGGGGACTGCATAAAAGAGTGAGGGAAGCAAGTAGTTATTGGCTACGTTTTTTTCTGGTGTAGCTATCCAAGAAAGTTTTGTCTGTAGAGTGTTCCTAATTTAATGTTTTTTTTAGTGCTGTTGCAGATGTGGTGTTTGAAAGTTAGTTTGCTGACTATGGTTATACCTAGAACCTTAGCTGTGCTAACTGTTTCAATTTCTGTTATCCTGTGAGAATATTTTAAAGTCCGATGAGATTGATTTTGTCAAGAAAAGCAGGAGTGTTGTTTTTTTTAGGAATTAAAAGTAGCTGGGCTTCTCTGTCTTGTTTCTTTTGAGGTGAGGGTGGCTTGGTTGAGTTGCTGGACTTGTATGCTACTGGAGGAGGAAATTATGCTAGTGTCATCTGCATATTGGATAATGGAGCTAAGGGATGTAGAGGTGTGAAGGTTGTTGGTGTGGACCTTTGTGGTACCCCAGTTATGTCGGTTTGATATTGGGATAATTTATTTTGCCATTTGACTCGATGTTGGTGGTTGGATAGGTAGCTTGCAAACCACTGGGAGGGATGTTGGAGTGCAGCCTATAATGGATAGCTGATGAAGTTTGTTGTGGGACATTGTGTCAAATGCCTTTGAGAGGTCTAGTATTAAGACAGAAGTGATATTACCAGAGTCAATGGATTTGGACCCAGTGTCCATGAAGGAGTTTAGGGCAGTGGTGGTGCCATGTGATGGGTACAAAAACATGTTGGGTAGGGGTAATTAATTTGTTTTGGATGAGGTGGTACAACAGTTGCTTATGTATGCATTTTTCCAGGAGTTTGGAAAGAGGAGAGAGGATGGAGATTGGTCGATAGTTGTATAGCTCAATGGAATTGCCCCCTTTTTGTAAATGGGTGATAGACTTTTTCCAGAGGTTAGGGACAATGGACTCTGCTATAGAGCGATTTATAAGGATACTGACGATATGCTATGGCTTCTGCAGCAAGTTTTAAGTATTCCCGGGGGGGTTGTCAAAGGAGAGGGACCATGGTTTTAGTTTTTGAAGTACTTTTTGAGTGAGAGAGTTAGGGACAGGTTTAAGAGAAAAAGGGATAGAAGATGTGGAACTGGTTTTGTTGGGAGGGTGAAGGTTTTTTTGTTTCTACAGGATTCTTGAAAATAAGGGTAGAGAGGGATCAGAGATGGGGCTTGAGGTAGTCAGGGAGGTGGGATTTAACCATTTGCTGATGCTGTTCATGTAAAGTGAGAGTTAAGTTGGCTATCTCTGAGGGGGTTTTGTCAGGGTATGGTGATGGAGGTTTGAGTACAGGGTAAACAGGTTTCAGTTGTGTTACCAAAATTATTTTGGATTGTTTTTGTGGTTTGCCAATTGATCAGAAAAGTATTTTTTTTTTTTAAATTTAGGTTCACTTTTTTTTTGCTTTATTTCATAGCTGTTTATATTTCATTAGGTTGGCATCCGATTTGTTGTGCCATTCCTTCCATGCTTTGTCTATCTTGTAGAAGTTGTTTGGTATTTTTTGTTAGCCAGGGAGCATTGGGTAGTTTTTATTCTTTTGGTGCAGAGGCAGGCTAGGCTGTCGAGGGTGTTTAGAAATATGTTGTTGAAGTATTCAAGGGCATCTTCTAGTGGTAGTGTTAAAGTGAGTTTCAGTTAGTATGTTTTAGGATGCCATTTAACATTTGCTGGTCAAAGTTTCTAATATTTCTGGTAGTATTGTATGTGTGGGTTCTTGTAGTTTGTGTTGTGGATATATATATATAAATATATATATATATATATATATATATATATATATATATATATATATGAATATGGGCAGGTGATTACTGAGTGTTGGGTAGAGTGTGGGGAGTAGAGTATTTGGATTAGAAACAAGTATCCAGTCAAGAGTTGTACCTAGGGTATTGCTGTTATGCATATGAGTGGCACTGGTAACGAGCTGGGTATAACCGTAGAGGTTTATGCTAGGGAAGTCAGTCAGATCCTGCCAGTTAATGTTGATATTCCCATAATTATAGTATCGTTACTGATGTTTTCTGATATCCAAGTCTGCCCAGGGGGTGTATGTATGTATGTATGTGTGTGTGTGTGTGTGTGTGTGTGTATTTGTAGGGTTCCAATTAGAATTTCAGCATTATTAAAAGTTAATATTTCTTTAGGGAAAGGTGAGAACTGTGATGGTGTTGGGATAGTTTGACTACCCCACCATCTTTTTTGTTGGTTCTATCTTTTCTGAGTATATTATAGCCTGGAGTTGTTACCTCAATATCATGGATATGGGGTTTTAGTCAAGTTCGATGATTACTAGGATATCTGGAGTGTGTTGACTTAACCAAGCATGAAATTTTGTGGTTTTGTTCTAGATGCATGCGTTTAGGGTTACTAGAAGAATATTTTTAGTATTTAGGCTTTTAGCAGAGGAAGCTGTAGTTGAGGGTCCTGGGTTGTGGTGGATGTCCCTATAGAGAGAGTGTTGTTTGGAGAGGTAATGTTTGAGGTATTGGGTAGATTTATTGTTGTTGACTGTTATGTAGAAGGGACATTTACTAGTGATTATGTCTGGAAGGATTTTTAGTTTTGAGAGAAGCATAAAGTGATACTGAATTAGGCTGGCTGATAGGTTACTAAAGCTTTTTGTGGGGTTGTCATGATGTAGAGGAAGAGTAATGTGCAATTGTTGCAGGGTTGGAGAGTGGGTTTGAGGAGGTGATGTAGATTAGGAGACTGAAATATAATGTTAGAAGCAGGTGGTTAGTGACATGGTGTAGCTTGAGTTCTACAAGGTAGGGGTAGTGGACTGTGGGCGGTAGAGTGCAGATTGTGAAACTTTAAGGTGGAGCTAATGTAGTAATGAGTGGGGTTGTGGTGGTGCTTGAATGTATGGAGGCGGGCGTGTTTGTAATTGGAAATCAGGCTTAAGGGAGTGGAGTAATGGTGGGTATTAATCTGGGGAAAGCAGAGGGGAGTGAGGGTAGGGGAGCAGAGTGAGCTCGAGTGAAGCGAGGACGAATGGAGCCATGTTGAGCCGAGCCCAAGAGGTACACACAATCCTGAAGCACTCGGTAAAAACTCCTTTAACAGAAAAAGGCTTTCTACTGTTAATAGTAAGAGAGAGTTTTTGTTGTGTAGTACTATCGGGTAAGAAATGTCTTAAAGCAGGCTGATTAGCCCAGAATTTAATAGACATAAGTTTGCCAAAACTAACAGTGTGTCTTAAGAATTGGGGGGAGGATTCCTTGCTGCTGAGCTACTTTAAAGTGTACGACTTGCTATAGAGTAGATAATACCTTAAGTATATTTTAAAACTAAGCCAACCTACTTTGCAGATAAAGAGATGCCACAAGGTGAGAAATACCAGAGCTCTATGTCGAGCAATTTTCATTGCAGCCAGTTATTCAGTGTGCAGGTCTTTAAACAGTATGCTGGCAATATGGAGAGGAAAAGATATAAAGCTTGGCTGATAGTTTGCAGATAGAGAGAGAGACTGCGAGGTGAGAGAGAGCAGGGCTGTATTATAAGCGATTTTCATTGCAACCAGTTATTCAGTATGCAGGACTTCATACAGTTCACTGGCAGTATGGCGAGGAAAAGACATAAAGCTTGCCTGATAGAGATCAAGCTGAGGGAACATAGTTAAGGAGTCAGCAGCAAGGAAGAAAACAGTACCTCCTCCTTTCTCTGTTACATGCTTCCCCTATTCTTACCAATGTCAAAACTACATATAAAACTAAACTAGCCTCCTGCTATTACAAAATAGCTAAATTTGCAACCAACCAGCCTTATAAAATCAATCACTGCCTTGCATTAAAACAATTAAACTGGCTTGAGCTCCCAAAGTAGTTAACATACTCGCAACTAATCGTCCATAACCTGTTGTACTTTTCCAGACAGATGCCCAGCATTACAGAATAGACTTCTGTACTGTTCACCCACTAAAGACCTTAGCTGTAACAGTAAACCTTTACTATGCATCAGTAAGACATTCAACACTGCTGGAGACTTTGTACTCTCATTGTGTGTAAAAACTCTGGAATGAAATTCCCACATAGTGTAAACGGGTAGAAAACTTAAATCGTTTCAAAACTTTGCTTAAACAGCACTTATGCCAAAGATGGCTCTGTTCTTCCTGTTCACCTGGCTAGCTTTACTCAGATTACTTTCTGCAACTCTTACAGCAACTTTGCTTCCCATTCTTTTTGTAGCTTATCACTCCTCCTCATACTGCACTTGTTTCGTAAACTCTTACTTTTCCTCCTCCTCACACCCCACCATTAATTTTTTCCCTGTCCATTTATTTTCCTGTTCATTTCCATAACTTCTCCTTTCATTTCTTTCATCATTTTTACAGTACGTTCTGATTGTGTTTAAATTACTAAACTCAAAAACACCACGGTTTGATCTTTTCCCTGCAGCCATCATGCTGTAAATGCATTGTTACTGTATGTTATTTCTCTATTCAGTAATTGTCCAATTTGTTAATTTCTCTTTTCTGTTAAAATGTTATGTTCATGTAAGAAATATTTAAAAATCAGTTACAGTTCAGTTAGAGATTTACTGTTCTGAACTGTTTGTAAGTTTCTTGGAGGCCAGTGCTTGCTTGGGCTAAAGGGAAGTCTCTGTGTTCACCATTGGCAGTGGTTAACACTGAGCAGCCTGCCTGTTCCTGTAGGAGTGGTCACTGCCTAGAAGCTGTAGTTTTATTGGCCATTTTGGGTCAATTCCAAACTCCTTGATCTCTCTCTCTCTTAAAACCCTGCAACTCTCTTTTTGCGTGGTCTTGCGCACAGAGCAGCGTCGGGCAGCACTGCTTAAACAGGTTTAAAGTATTCCCGGCTCCACAAAGTCTGCTATTCACTTTTTCCCTTAGAACTGCTCTAAATCTCAAAATAAGCACTCTATTTTTCAAAAATATTCTAAAGCCCTACACTTGCTCTATAAGTAATCTCATAGGTAAACACAAACTTAAGCACTACATCCTCTTATACTCCTTCTAAGCACTTGCTCCCTATTGGTTCTTTCTGATCAGTCAATAAGTAGTTCCCTATATTATTCAGGCATGTCCAAAGGTCAGTTTTGAGTTTACTCTCCAGTCCAGCTGGTGAATCTGGGAATCTTGAGGCAATGTTACAACTGCCTTATGTATACAGGCCACCCTCTCCTCCGCCCAACAAGCTCAAATATATGTGAGAAATGCAACTATATAGCCAATCTTGAGGCTAAGCTCTCTCAACCCAGTACTGGCACAGCCTGTCAGGAGGAGAAGGTAACCACACACACACACCACAAATCCAGTCTCACATAGACCTATCGCATCAGCAAACCAAACACATAAACACACAAAAACATACTCGGAAGCTCTAAATAAGAATCTGCCTAAGCAGCAGAGACCTCCAAAGCAGACATCCAAGCAACACCTACCACGAAACAATAACCACGTAGCACATAACTCACAGTCAGTGTGCCACACAGTCACAGCCCTTAAGGCTAAACAGCACACCTAATACACTTGTAATAGGTGACTCTATTGTCAGACACACTGACGTCCCATTCACCAGGCTGAACATGGAGAGGGTCACTGTAAGCTGCCTGTCGGGTGCCAGGATCCGCTACATAACACAAGCACTCAGGTCACTCCAAAGCAAGTACAAATATGACTCCGTCATTGTCCATGCTGGTGTGAATGACCTGAGAACGTACCTCCCTGGGCTACATGAAAAAAGATGTAGAGGAGCTCTTTGATCATGTAGCCCAGGCCGGTATGACCCTGACCTTGAGTAGCATCTTACCCTCACCAAGAATGATGCCACAGTATAAAGACAAAATGACCAATTTTAACAATTGGCTAAAGTATTGGTGTCATTCAAAGGGGATCCAGTGTCTGTCAGCCTGGGATGACATGCTCGACAAGCCACGTTGCTTCGCTAGGGACGGCTTGCACTTGTCACCCCTGGGTTTTCGAATACTGGCAAAGGCTCTTGCCTCCCCCATAGTGCCTTTTTTAGGCAAGGCTCAAAAGACAAACCCACCCCCATAGACAACACAAAGAAAAAAAAACTAAAGGTAATGCTGCTCAGCGCCAGAAGTCTAAACCTCAAGATGCACGTACTCGAGACTCTCCTCAGTATGGAGAATATCGATATCTGTGCAGTAACATATACCTGGTTCAAGGCTCCCGAGAGCACCCCAGCACTAACAGGTTATACTTCATACCATGCTTTCCGGCCCCAAAACTCGGACCGAACCACAAAAGGAGGGGGAGTATCCATATTTATCAAAGATACCCACACCTCCAGGTTAGTGGCACTGCACGAAGCATCTGAGACCATCCATGTGCTACTAACAGTGGGCAAAACTGCCTTTCAGTTTGTAGCCTGCTACAGACCACCCTCCCAAACACAGGAACCTCACTCAGCTTTCCTGAGAACACTGGAGAATATGAAGGTCTCTCCAAACACTATTATATTGGGTGACTTCAACTACCCAAACATCGACTGGGAAAACTACTCAAGCCCAAACTCCCTCGCCCAGTGGTTCCTAGAATTTATAAAATCAAATGCCATGGAACTACTGCTCACCACTCCCACAAGAGGGGAAAACATATATTGGATCTGGTCATCACCAACATGGGGTCTCTATGTTCCACACCAGAGGTATACCCCTCATTGGTAAGATCAGACCATAAACAAATCTCACTAGACATCCATATTCCGTCCCCACCCCTAGCCAAGGAAACCACGGTGAAGAACTTCTCAAAAGCAAACTTCACACTTCTCAAAACTGAGGTGGAATCCTTCAAAGCCCCCGGGCCAGTGGAAAATACGGCCCAAAATGCAGAATCCTTTACAAAAGTATTCTATGGACACCTACAGGAATGCATGGAGCATGCTATCCCAAATAAAACCAAGACTCACTCTTCCAAAGGCAGGAGATCTGTCTGGTGGACCCCGACCATAAATAAGCTGTACAACAGAAGGAGAAAGCTACTACATGACAGAGCAAAATCCCAAAAAGGGAAGGCGTCACTGATCAGTACTAGCAAGAAACTACTATCCCTCATAAAATCATCTAAGGCCAGCTTCGAAAGAAAAATTGCACAAGACACTAAAGATAATCACAAGGCCTTCTTTAGTTAGGTCAGAAACCTGGGAGTCAACTCCCAGATATGCTCTGAGTTAGTGCAAAATGACAAAAAATACACTGAACCCACAGACATTCCCAACATCCTGGCAGAAAGGTTCAGTGCAAACTCCCCCCCCCTTCCCCCACAAAAGAGCAAATGTCTATCCCAACAGAGTGTAGCCTTCGTGAGATCACAGATGCACAGGTGAGAGCTGCCCTCTCCAAAGCAAAAAACACAGCATCAATGGGACCAGACGGTGTCCCGGGCTGCGTCTTACATGAGCTCCAAGAAGAACTACACCCTCATATAAAGTCACTGTTCAATCTCAGCCTTACTACAGGATATGTACCCAAGGGATGGCGTACAGCAACAGTGGTCCCACTCCACAAAGGTGGTACCACAACAGACTCCGGAAACTATCGCCCTATAAGCCTGACTAGCCTGGTCTGCAAAGCTATGGAGCGTATCATCATGGAAATCATAAACAAAGACATTGGGAACCTCCAGACAATGGATCCTACCCAATTCGGCTTTAAGGGCAGATCTTGCCTCTTAAACCTGGTCGACTTCTTTGAAACAGTTACCAAAGACATAGATTAAGGAAAGGTAGTCCACACAGCCAACCTGGACCTCGCAAAAGCCTTCGACTCAATACCCCACTTGGGCATCGTAAATAAGCTCACCAGCTTAAATATCAACCCCTATGTCACAAGATGGGTTGCAAACTGGCTCAGGGATAGAACCCACATGGTCAGAATAGCAGGTGCCATGTCAGACTCTAAACCTCTAAAACTCTTTATAATGCAGCAGACTGTTGCATTAATAGTATATACATTATTTTAGTGATCAATATGGTTTTGAGTCAAAATTTTAACTTTGTAACTAATATTTTAGTTTTACTATTTATATATTCATGAGTAGTGAATTTTTATTGTTTGTATTAGAACCAATGACCAACTGGCAATGTGTATTTAAACTTGTCTATTTAACTGTTTCTTTGTTCTGAAGAAGTCATACTTGTTGATGAAAGTGCTTAACATTGTTTTTTATTTTTATAATTCATTAAATATTATTGTGGACTCGCAACATTGGTGCTTTTCATTTTTATTTAGAGCACCTTTTGCACCACCTGTTTGGACACCTTCTTTAGGTCAGAAACCTGGGAGGCAACTCCCAGATATGCTCTGAGTTAGTGCAAAATGACAAAAAAATACACTGAACCCACAGACATTGCCAGCATCCTGGCAGAAAGGTTCAGTGCAACCCCCCCCCCCCCCCCAAAAAGAGCAAATGTCTATCCCAACAGAGTGTAGCCTTCCTGAGATCACAGATGTGCAGGTGAGAGCTGCCCTCTCCAAAGCAAAAAACACAGCATCAATGGGACATGACGGTGTCCCGGGCTGCATCTTACATGAGCTCCAAGAAGAACTAAACCCTCATATAAAGTCACTGTTCAATCTCAGTCTTACTACAGGATATGTACCCAAGGAATGGCGTACAGCAACAGTGGTCCCACTCCACAAAGGTGGTGCCACAACAGACCCCTGAAACTATCTCCCTATAAGCCTGACTAGCCTGGTCTGCAAAGCTATGGAGCTGTATCATCATGGAAATCATAAACAAAGACATTGGGAACCTCCAGACAATGGATCCTACCCAATTCAGCTTTGTTAAGGGCAGATCTTGCCTCTTAAACCTGGTCGACTTCTTTGAAACAGTTACCAAAGACATAGATGAAGTGAAGGTAGTCCACACAGCCTACCTGGACCTCGCAAAAGCCTTCGACACAATACCCCACTCGGGCATCATAAATAAGCTCACCAGCTTAAATATCAACCCCTATGTCACAAGATGGGTTGCAAACTGGCTCAGGGATAGAACCCACATGGTCAGAATAGCAGGTGCCATGTCAGACTCTAAACCAGTTGCAAGTGGCATCCCACAAGGCTCAGTCCTGGGACCTCTCTTGTTCGGTATATATTTCTCAGAGGTACAGGCTAACACGGGTAGACTATGGCTGACCAAGTTCACAGATGACTGCAAACTGGGTGCCGTAATCAACTCTTCGTCTGACACAAGCATCCTCCAAAAGGGTCTCACAGAGACTGATAACTGGTGCCAGAGCCCCATGGCCTAAAGGTAAATGCCAAAAAGTGCATAGTCATCCCCTTTGGAAAAAACAAAGTGCCCACAAATTACCACATAGGTGGTAATCCATTAAGTACGGAAGAAGTAATTAGGGACTTGGGGACCCAAGTAGATAGCAGTCTCTCCTTTGACAATCACGTTGCCAAAGTGGTTAGAAAGACCTTCTATATAACCCACCTTATCACGAAAGGGTTCACATCTAGATCAAGAGAGGTCATTGTGCCTCTCTACTCATCACTTATCAGGCCCATAATTGAGTGCAGTGCCCCGTTTGTGATGTACCTTACCCGACACCTGCAGCAACTGGAAGGGCTCCAAAAGTATCTCACCAAGAGGATCAAGGGGCTCAAACAGATGCCCTTTGCAGTTCAGCTAAAGAAACTCCAGCTCTACTCAGTTGCGTACCGCCTACTCAGAGGCGAGCTGTGTCTGACGTATAAAGCCATGTTCAACCCAGAATTAATGGACATGCTTCACCTCAGGAAATCCAAATCCCTACACGCTCCAGGGACTTGAACCTCAGCACAGAAATAAATAGGACATGCTGGAGGGACAGATTCATATCCCAGAGGCTCCCCTCACTCTGGAACAAAATCCCAATCCATATTAGGCAGAGCCCCTCACTGACCCTCTTAAAGAGAAATCTTGACGAGTGGATGGGAGATGGTAAGTTTACCCCTGGGATCTCTTCTGTGTCCCTGCTTGACAGAGGTACAGTAAACTAACCTTAAAAGGGCTACCTTCTGTGACCTACTATACAGAGGCACAGTCAACTAATCTAAAAGGGTGGCGAAAGCCAAACACACTCTGGCTAGGCTTATAAATGCCCTAGGGGCAGATAGCCTAGTGTCAACCTATGAACCTATGTAAATAAGCTCATTTATAGATATTTTTACCCTGCAGTTATAAATGTACATCATGTGTAACTTGAATGTAGAGCTTTTCTCCCCTGGCATCCACTGAAAATGGGATTTATCCAGCTGGATTTTTCTCGAGCAACAACAAATGAAATGATAAAAGTTGTTTTAAGTTACTTCAGTCAATTCAGTGTCTTAAATGACAGAGTTTAAGTTTTTTGCTTTACAGTTCTACCAAATGTTTAATAATACTGACCAATTCAACAGTCTCTCTTAGTTGGTTATTCTTTCACAACTACAGTTCACATGCCTTAACTGTAATATGGCTGATGCTTTACAGTTCTCCCACTTTAAATTACTCATTTTGTTGTCGTTCTTATTGATCATCTCAGTGTCCCACTACTTGTGTCTGATAAAGGTCAGAGGTACTCCTGCTTCTTCTAGTTCTGCGCAAGCATTTTCCTGTAAATGGTGGAAACATTTTCACTGGCAGTCTTCCTTTGTCAAATCTCTTAATGTTAGAAAATAGAGAAGCAGAGTCCTTTTCTAGGTGCTGTCTTATTCTTTGCTAGCTAAACTGTATTTCCTCCATAGCCTTTTTCTACCTCCACAAATGTCTTTCAGGAAGAAATACTCTTGACGATAGCTGGATTTAGCTGTTTAAAGCAGAACCGCACCCATAGATTCAGACATGTTTATTTCATCATGGTTTGGTTTTTCCTACATTTTAACACCACTCTGGGGACTTATTTACAGGGTTTTAAATATTTTTGTACATAATTTGAGTCTGACCACATGGGGTCTGGCATGTTGAAGTAGTTCTGATTGTTTAGTCTCCCTCTAGGTATTCCACAATGCAGTACTTGTCTGTAAAAACTTAAATCATGCAGATCACTCTTCTAAAGTTCCTGTCACTGCATTGATTTTACATGCATACACTGCCGTCTTTCAGTTAGTTTTAAGTAGCATTTCATGCCGTTCAATGACTACTTAAAACACAAACAGTGCAAATGCCACAGAACAGACTTTCAACATGCCTTTTACTGCTGCTCCTTTTTAGAATGCCTAAATTGCAGTCTTTTGTGAAGCCTGAATTGTACTACTATGACTCGTCTCCCATCCCTCTTCACACCTAACTTTCCTAGCTGTCAAAGTGCTAAGGGTAAGTTGAGCTGTTACCTGCTGTGATTGACTGCTCACAGCAGGAGAATTGACTCATGTAATGTTTTCGTTCTAGCTTTTACTTTCTGTATGGTTAGGGGAAGGACCAGGGACCTGTGACATCACAGCATGGGTGAGTTTTTAGAACGGTCGTGGTGATGTCAGTTTGGGGAGGAAATTGCCCAGAAAACTACATGTATTCATTGACCTTGATGACATCAGTGAATTGGAGACTGCAGCAAGCTTTTCCAGGGTGGGATAAAAGTTCTTTGCTAGTGAAACCATCACAGTACAATAAGGTACTGTTCCAGTGGAGAGAAACAGTTGATTTAAACTATTTTAAATGCTGTATTTATTCATAGCAGGGACAGTAAATAGGGAGAAAAAGGACAGAGAAGCTGAGCATTTAATAGTAGAATCTCATTGTTGTCCTTTAAATCTCACACATTTTTCTTGCTATCCTATGATTGCCTAGGTAAACCTGGCTTATAGTGAATAAAAATTTTGCACAAATACTGTTGTCCCCAATTTTTAATACATAACCTTCTGCCACAGTTTTGTCAGAAACAGCTTTTTCAGCTAATATAATTGCATTTTTAGTAATTTAATACTCATCTACTTTCGGATGACCAAATTTGGAGATGTCCAGTGTGCTGTCTGTTAATAGATTCTGCTATTGAACAGCAGCCAGTCAATTTATTTGTACTTTAATAAAATAATGCAGTGTCATCCTTCCAGTTTGTTACAGCAAAAAAAAATGTATTTATTTGCAAGCTGCCTTCTAACATTACTTTTTTAATCTGTTGTTCTTGAGAAGACTTTCTTGTTCAGGCAGTCTTTCCTTCACTTCAGTCTGATTTCTACAGATGGTTCATCGTGCATACAGCTGCAGTCATAACAGATGGGTTCTCCTGCCGTCAGGCGGGTCCTCGGTCAGCCGAATTCCAAAGTCTAGGTCCGGCGTCTGTTGTCGTCGCTTCTTCCCTGACGTCAGTGCGACAGGGGTATAAAAGAACCAGCCGACGCCATTTTCTCCAGTCTTTCTTGCCGCGCGGTGCCCGAAGCAGAAGCAGTTCGCAAGTGCCGGTCAGCCAGCTCCTGAAATTATGAAAATTTTGTAACCAAAGTCTTCTTGAAAGCTAAGTACCCCGTTGGGGAAACTTTTCTTGCCTCAGACCGATGTCAGACAAAGTTAATAATTGTATTTCATGTGGGAAGCAAATACCGCATAAGGATTTTCATTCCCTCTGCATTCCTTGCTTAGGCCCAGACCACAACGTCTCGGTCTGTCGTTTTTGTGCTACATTCAACAAACGCACCATTAAGTGTCGGGCGGAGTTCGCCCAGCACTATTTTGGCTAAAAATTTAACTACATTATGTCGTCGGATACTCCGACTCCAGTTTTGACTAAAAGACGCAAAGATAAGGACTGACGCATGAGGTCCGCGGCCTCTACTGACACCACGCCAAAGCCGGCTTCAGGTGGTCCGGTTCTCAGCGAGGCGCCTACGCAGCCCCTGTCTACCGACGATACTTAATTGGCGGTGTCTCTTGTGCCCGAGGTCGCAGGCTCCTCGGCCCACACCCCGACTACAGATACCGAAGCCACTCTAGGCGGTGAAACTCAGAATGTAGACAGGTCTGCCTCCTCTCAAGGTGTCTTCAGGCCTTCCTCTTGTTTTTCCATCAAGGCTTTCACTAAGTCTAAAGCAGCCATGCATTCTAAGAGACAAGCTACCCAGGGCCCTTCTCCAGGCCCCATGCCTAAAAAACAGATGCTTAAAATGGCTGAGGATTTAATTACTCTTATCAGGGGTTCTCAACCCCCTCCGGACAAAAGGCCCAGGGTGGAGGAAGAATCCCCCTCCTCGGACCAGGCCTCCATTATTTCAGAGCACTCTGATGAGCAGGAACATTCTTACTCCCCTTTTGAAGATTCTGATGCAGAGGAGTCCATTCCCTCTGTCTCCCCCCCTGAGGATTTCTCTTTTGGGGAAGCCTTGCATACCGTGAGGGAACACTTCCACTGGGAAGGCCAAGAGTACTCAGACTCCAAGAAAAGGCTTAGGGATTTTCTCTTGCTCCCTCAGCACAGGCCTCTGGCTATACCTCCTGTCTTAGACATACTAGATGATGTGTATTCGGAGGCCTGCCTTAACCCAGACTCTTTACCTCCAGCCCCAGTCAAGCCTGACAGGTACTACCGGGTTCCTGACTCACACCAATTCTTATACAAAAGCCATGCGGCTGACCCAGAAACTATCTCACAGGGCCCCAAGGGAATTAAGGCCTCCACTGCTAAAAATCCATTACCTTCAGAGAGATTCCAGAGCTTTAGAAAGGTGGGGAAAAAAGGTATACACCTCGGCCACCTTAACCATGAGGGCATTAAACTGCCAGTTCCATATGTTAAAGTACCAACAGTTTCTGTTATCACAGTTGAGAAGCAAAATGTCACAACCTGAACAACCAGACTTGAAGGAGTTGCAGGATTTGATGCATAGTGCAGAACAAGTGGGTAAACATACCTTGCAATGTGGTTTTGATGCTCTAGAGGCCTCATGTAGAGCTGCTGTTACAGGATCAGTCATACGTAGACATGCCTGGCTCAAGGAGCAAACCTTACCAGATCATGTCAAAGCTAAATTACTAGATGCCCCTCTACAAAAAGATGTATTATTTGGTGTTAAAGCTGAGGAAGTATTAAAGAAAATGGAGGAAAAGGCTAAATCAATGCAAACAGTGGAAGATTTTCTACAGGTACAACCTCCACGTTTCAGTAGAAATTGGCCTTCCAAAAATTGGTCCTTTCCAGCCACGGACAGACCCCAAAGAGGTAGATACAGGCGCCCGAGGGGCAGGGGGCAAGCTCAAGGATCGTTTAGAGGCAGACAATGGCAAGCTCCTACACAAAGAGGTGGTGAGGATAGTTCACAGCCATTCAGAAAGCAAACCCAATGACTTTCCCCTTTGCATGCCAAGCAAGGCTCAAATGGCAGCACCCTTAGGCGGAAAACTGGCATTATTTTCGAAAAATTGGCATATCGTCACAAAAGACAAATGAATCCTGGACATTATAAACAGTGGCTACAGATTCCATTTTCACACCCTTCCACAAAAGAGAGGCATGCCAAACCTGCCACACAATCAAAGGGCAGAGGCACAAAGACAAATTTCACATCTCATGGACATGAAAGCTACTCAAGAACAAGGTCAAGGTTTTTATTCCAGACTATTCCTGGTACCAAGGAAGGGAAAAGATTGGAGACCTATTTTGGACCTATCCATCCTAAACACATTTTTACTCGTGCCAAAATTCAAGATGCTCACATTACAGCAGCTTCTTCCCATGCTGGGCAAGGAGTCTTGGCTGGTAACATTGGACCTCAAGGAGGCATACCTGCATGTCCCAATCAGACAAAATTGCAGAAGATACCTCAGATTTCTTGCAGGTTCAACCCATTATCAATTCTCTGCATTGCCCTTTGGCTTATCTACTGCGCCCATAGTATTCACGAAATGCCTGGCATCAGTAATTGCCTACTGCAGACTTCAAGGGATACAAATATACCCATATTTGGACGACTGCCTGATCCAAGTGGACAGCAAGCACATACTTCTGAAACATCTGGCTTTTGTAATAATGTTGTTGAATTCTCTGGGGTACACAGTCAACAAAAAGAAATCAAGGCTAATACCCTCACAAAAAATAGTTTTCCTGGGTGCCAACTTGGACACAAACACCCAGATGGCCTACCTCATGCCAGAGAAACAGGGGCAACTAACTCAATACTTCAGAAAACTAGCAAATTTCACCAGACTGACTGCAAGGAAAATCCTGCAGGCTCTGGGATTCATGGCATCTTGCATCCTACTAATCCCATGTGCAAAGCTGCATATGAGGAAACTTCAATGGTACCTGAAAAACCTATGGTCTCAACACAGCCACAGTTTGGAAACAATAATACCACTGATTCCATGTCTTCAAAAGGAATTTCTGTGGTAGGATCAAGCATGCCAAAGAAACACAGGTCTCCCATTCTGCAAGCCTCAAGCAAATCAAGTCATCACAACAGATGCCTCGGACTACGCCTGGGGGGCGCACATGACAGATCGGTGCATTCAGGGCAAATGGTCCCAAAAAGAAAAGCACGTACACATCAATCAAAAGGAAATGCTAGCAGTAATAAATGCTATTATGGCTTTCAAAGACCTTCTGCATCCAGGTCAACTATTGATAAGGACAGACAACACCACAGTGATGTGGTACATAAACAGGGAGGAGCCCATTCATACCCCCTATGCAGGCTGGCCATGTCACTTTGGAACATGGCTCTGGAATTACAAATCGAACTTCAAGCACAGTACTTGCCAGGCAAGGAAAACACGCTGGCAGACAACCTAAGCAGAAATATGACAGACCCACACGAATGGAAGTTGCACCCTCAAGTTTTTACAGAAATAATTCAAGCATGGGGAAGGCCAGACATAGATCTCTTTGCCGCCCACAAAAATCACCAATTGACAAAATTCTGCTCAAGGACTTTTCATCCACAGGCCTGGAGAGTGGACGCTCTCTCTTTCAGTTGGACAACAATGACAGTTTATGCCTTTCCACCTCTTCCTCTGCTGCCCAAAGTTCTATTAAAAACCAAAGCAGACAGACCAAAGGTGATTCTCATTGCTCCAGACTGGCCAAGACAGCAGTGGTACCCACTCCTGAGGAGCCTGACGCATTCCCCACCTTGGACCCTACCTCTAATGCCTCTTCTTCTGACTCAGCACAGCTTCAAAACTCTTCACAGTCAGCTGAAAACACTCAATCTGTCCGCATGGAAGATTCCTTAACTTCACAACAGACCCTACTCTCCAAGGAGGTGCAGGATGTCATTTTGGAGGCCAGAAGGCCTTCTACTAGGAAAGCTTACTCCGCAAAATGGAAGCGATTTTGTGTCTGGAATGAGAAAAAGGGCCAGAATCCTGGAATACTGATTTTACTTCAAATATTACAGTATCTAGCTGAGCTGCTAAGCAGTGGACTTTCATTCTCCTCCATCAAAATCCATGCCTCAGCCATTTTGGCAGAATACAACATTGATCCTCCTTTATTCTCTCATCCCCTCTTAAGACAGTTCCTCAGAGGGGCTAAGAATATAAAACCCCCAAGGAAACAACCAATACCTGCTTGGGACCTCAATTTCATTTTAGAAAAGCTGACCTTACCTCCTTTTGAGCCAGCTGCCTCAACAGATTTGCAGTATTTGTCCTGGAAAACAGCCTTCCTTCTGGCTATCACCTCAGCTCGCAGGGTATCGGAACTACAAGCCCTCATGTCTGTGCAGCCTTTCATCATTTTCCATCAGGACAGAGTTTCCTTACGAACCAATCCGTCCTTTATGCCAAAGGTGGTATCCAGGGTAGCTTTGAATCAGGCTATTCAATTACCTACCTTTTACCCTAATCCTCAAAACAAAGGGGAGAGACTACTACATTCCTTGGACATCCACAGACAGCTGCGTTATTTGGACAGAACAAAGCCTTTCAGAAAATCAGAACAACTCTGTGTCCTTTGCTATAGGAGCTCAAGGGAAGCCAATTTCCAAACAGACAATCTCAAAATGGATAGCTCACTGCATACGCTTTTGTTACTCTTTTCATGGTAAAACTGTGCCTGCAGGCATCAGATCTCACTCCACAAGGGCCACAGCTACCTCTGCAGCTTTCCTCAGAGGAGTTCCTACCAAAGATATTTTGGAAGCAGCCACTTGGAGTTCTGTTTATACCTTCTCCAAGCACTACCACCTACCATTATACTCCAGAACTAGAGCAGGCTTTGCCACTGCAGTCTTGCAGGGCATCCTGGCTCCTCCTAGTTCCACCTAGTGCCTACCACCCCTTTTTTAGCTTTGGGATTCTACCCATCTGTTATGACTGCAGCTGTATGCACGATGAACATAGTACAGTTTTGTACCTTCCATAAATGTAGATGTTCGAGTGCTAATACAGCTGCAGTCCAGGTTTCCCTCCCTCCTTCCCTTCTTGGGACAGGCCTATTGGCTAACACCTCCTCATACAACTTGATTGGGGTATTCATTTATGGTGTATTTGCTTGCAACTACTGGTTTTTGATTATATTGCACTGCATTATTACATAAATTTATGTATTGCCTTCCTTCTGGGGGCACCTGACATCTGGGGCAAGAAAAACTGAAGAAAATGGCGTCTGCTGGTTCTTTTATACCCCTGTCGCACTGACGTCAGGGAAGAAGCGACGACAACCGACGCCGGACCTAGACTTTGGAATTCGGCCGACCGAGGACCCGCCTGATGGCAGGAGAACCCATCTGTTATGACTGCAGCTGTATTAACACTCGAACATCTACATTTATGGTAGGTACAAAACTGTACTTTTTATTACTTGATCTGAATAGCTACTTAAGGGTTCTTTCCTGTTTTTTTTTTTTGTCATTTGACTTGTATTGCTCCACTGTCTCACTTGGGCGGCAGCGGTGGTGCAGCAGTTAGCGTTGCCGCCTCACAGCAAGAGGTTCTCCGGTTTGATTCTCGGCTGGGGTGCCTTCTGTGCGGAGTCTGCATGTCCTCCCTGTGGATTTCCTCCGGGTGCTCCGGTTTCCTCCCACATCCCAAAAACATGCAGTAGGTGGATTGGACACTCTAAATTGGCCCTAGGTGAGATTGTGTGCATGTGTGTGTGCCTTCTGTGGAAGGTTGGGCGCCGGGCTGGCAACTCGAGACTGTAAAACTCCACTGCCAATTATGAGCGGACAAATGATTTGCTGTGGCGATCCCTAACCTGGAAAAGCCATAAGAAGCAGCAGCTCCGGTGTCTCACTTAAACACCTTTGAGTACATTTGATAAATTTTTTTTTCTAAATTACTGCAAGAAATTTCCTATACAAAAGCTAAAATTGAATTGCTTTTTTTGCTGAACAGCTGCAAGATCATTCCCAACCAGAGCTTTTTCTGTTTCTCTTCTGGTAAAGTTTTCATTTTCTCAAAAAGTCTTATTTGCTGGCACTCAGGTAGTATATTTCCTAGGTAGTAACAGATTTTTTTTTCCAAAATTGATACCTTACTGGCTTTAACAATTTCTCAGTGTCGAGATTGGAAGAGCTCTAACCAATGTATTAGTGAGTCTGCAGCTGTCTTGGAAGTCCCTGCATGACACCATATGGTCGTCTTCATTTAATTGCAACACAGTGAAAGTTGTAATTGATCACTCATGACTTCCTGATTTGATCCCCAGTTGAGGTTCCTTAAGTGTTTGTCCTTGCTTTGTTGTCCACGTAGGTTTTTCCTGCATTTCCATTTTCTTTTCATGTTCAAAGACATGTCATGGGTAGGTTGGCATTCCTGCTAAATTATCCATGTATGTGCATCCTGTGATGAGCTCAGTTTTCATTTGGGATTGGTTCTTTGCTTTGCACCTTAACTGTATGGCTTAAAGCACATATCAGAAAGTGAACAAACAGTTCAATAATTTGATCTGCCCCTCATTCTGTTTACTTTTCCTTTTATCCTTTAGGCAGCCCAAAAAAGGAGGAAAGCAAATGCCTGCTGTAACATGCGACTCTGATGAAGAGGAAGAGGGTTTACCAATGACTTATGATGAGAAACGACAGCTAAGCTTGGACATTAACAGACTTCCTGGAGAAAAGTTGGGCAGAGTTGTACACATCATTCAGTCACGAGAGCCTTCTCTCAGGGACTCTAATCCTGATGAAATTGAGATAGATTTTGAAACTCTAAAACCTACAACTCTTAGAGAACTAGAAAGATATGTTAAATCATGTTTACAGAAGAAACAGCGGAAACCATTTCGTAAGTATACTTTATTTTTATGAGAAAAAATTATTTTAAGGTTTTCTTAAGCCTTTTTTTTTTTTGTTTAAACCAGTTGTTGGTGATCACTGTAGTAGTTGCTGTCTCATAGTGCAGTGTATGGTTTGACATGTAAATTGGCACTCTAATAGCCATTGATCTGATGTTGTCAATCTTTTTGCTAAGCAAATGGCAAAACTAAACTTAGATACGAGCTATGGATATATTAAGCTCTTAATAGAACAGTATCAAATGATAGAATGTGTATTAACTGTAGAAATTACTGATATACAAAAGGAACTGGATTTTCTTTTAAATCCAGTTGACATGAAAGCTTTTCTTAGTGAACTGACTACTACATCGATGATGCTTGACAATAAGTTACTACAGGACAAAAAAGAAAGCTGTAACGTGATTTTAATGATTTTCGGAGGGGATTGTATTCTCTTGGCCCAGGGACAATATAAGGAAAACTACGGTGAACGCAAGAGCAAATATACAACCTTTAGTTGAGCATAATGTTATGGGCATTTCCACACCCACCTTAATGACATCAATAACGTCAGCGAGTCTGCCACAACCAGAAACGGAAGTAAGCCAGAGAAACCTAGCCATGAGGGATGTAGGAGACACTACACAACTGAATGGAAGCAAAATAACTTTGGATAAGCAAATGGCGCCGAGAACAGCAGATGTTAGAAGGAAAGGGAATCAGAGGGTCGACAGTGCTCCTGTCTTTGCTACCGCAAATAGTTCAGCAGAAGCAAGTGGGTTCTGTTCTTTACCGCTACCAATTCGACAGATGGAGCAACAGGTTTGGTCGCCACAGAACAGAATGAAGAAACAGAAAACCTCAGAGGAGAGGCACGAATTTCAGAAGAAGGTTCTAAGGCCAACACAAAGGACTTATTCATTAATATCTCCAGGTATGTCCTGACTGAGTATGAGAGGTCTTTATTAAATAAGGGTCTTTCATTCATACCTTCGAGGACAACATATGTGACTGACAATAATGATAGATATTAAAATGTTTACTAGGAATGTAGGCTTGAAAATGCTTTTTGGGTGTAATAATAATATAAATGTTTTTAAAAAAACTTCTACTTTTGTACCACCAGCACACCCGCTGCTTGAAGCATTTGAAAAGGCTTGTGAAAGGGATTTAATTCAGTTTTGTGTGTCAAGATAGTAAACCAGATTTTTACAATCTCAATTGTGGTGAGAATGAAGCTATTACAAGACTGCAAGAAAATAATGAAATTGTAATTAGACAGGCCGACAGCGGTGGTGCTGTAGTGGTGTTAGATTGTGAAATGTACATTAATAAAATGAGATTGCTGTTAGATGATAATGAAACGTATCAGACTTTGAATGCAACATTGTTAGGATTATTAAGAATGGCCATGGTGAATTATATGACCTATTTTTGTGCAACATGATTGATTCTGACTTGTACAAATATTTTTTAGTGGAGAAACCAATAATCCCCGTTTTCAGGGGACTACCAAAAGTGCATAAAGTTTTAAAGGACCCACCCATGAGACCCATAGTCTCAGGAGGGGGCTGGCTAACTGAGCCGTTATCGATCTATTTAGAAAAACAGTTTAGACCAGTGGTGGATAAGATTGAGTCAGTTAAGGATACCCAAGAGTTATGCAGAATATGTCTTCTACGTTGAAGACATTACTAGTGACTTGGTAGTCACATTAGATGTCGTTTCCCTATTTACTTCGATACCCAACACGACAGGAATGGAATATATAAGATTACTTTTAATTCAAAAAGGGATCCTTAGAGATATCATGTAATGTTTGCTACTACTGGATATAGTACTAAGCAATAATGAGTTTATGTATGAAAAGAAATACTATCTACAAAAGAAAGGGGTCGCTATGGGGACCCTATGTGCAAACTCATATGCCAATTTAGTATTGGCATACTGGGAAGGCACTTATGTATTGGGTGATGCACTGTTTAATGGTTACATAAACTACTATAGATGGTTTGTAGATGATACTTTTTTCATTTGGAGTGGAACCAACCAGCAATTGGATGACTTTGTCACCTATGTGAATGGGACAACAAACTTTTTGAGATTTGAATGCAATAGTTCAGTTCAACAAATAGAGTTTCTAGATGTACAATTGATTAAGATGGCTAATGCAAAACACACTAATATGTACAGAAAACCCTGTTGGAAAAATAGTTAGCTACACCATAATAGTATGCACCCTGGACACATTTATCCAAACATTATAAAAGGCCAGGCATTAAGGGTATCGAGGCTAACTAGGCATGATAGTAGTTATCAGGAGAATCAAAGGACTTTGACAGAGAATTTTATAGAAAGAGGATACCATAAGAAAGAAGTAGATAAACTATTTGAAGAAAGTACTGCACAGAGGGCAGGAAAAGGTAAACCATTTTTTTATAAGAATAGAGGCAATAATGATATGGCTCATGATGAAAAGCAAGGCATCAAGAAAAATAGAGTAGTGATTCCGTTCACTAATAGAAATTTAAAAATTAAAGAAATAAATAATTGGGGGCTATTAACTATAGATGATAGGATATCTGAATTTGTAGGGCCCAAACCTAGTTTTACATATAAGAATATGAAGTCGCTAAAGAGACTACTGTGTTATGAGGAGACGACAGGAAGAGCGACCCATATTCAAAGGAAAGGGACTTTTCCCTGTAGATGATGCAATCAGTGCATGTACATGGCAGGGGATAATAAATTCGTACACCCAGATACTGGACATGAATATATTTTTAAGTACTATGCAGATTGCAGATCGAGGGATTTACTGTACTTAGCTCAATGTCAGTTATGCAAGTCCTTTTATGTAGGCAAGACAAATAGAACTGTTAGGGAATGCGTTAGGGAACATGTTTATGCCATTAATATAGAGGATTAAGGAAATGCGTTAGCCTGACACATAATGAGGCATGGTACATTACACAAGTTTAAGTTTAAAGCTCTGGAATTGATCAAAAAGACTGGTAGGTAGGGGATGTTAAAAATTATACTGAAGGGCAAGAGAATATATGGATAATAAGGCTACAAGCACATAAAATACCTGGTTTAAATGATAAGGTTACACTCAAACCTTTTTTAGCTGCACGACCCTATGCACATTAGCTATTGTATGTTATAGTAGTCAGAATCTGAGTTATAGTTCAGTACATTTTTTAGAGTTTATACATAATTAGTAGGAGGTAGTGTTTTTAACTATGACATTTCAATATTAATAATGCATGAGTTTTTAATAAAATGTGCTATTTTTATGCTAGATATGGACTATGAATTACACGACTGCTTAGTTTAACTTTGTGATTAGGCATTCAGCAATTGAGAGATCTGATATATATATGTATATTTTTTATATGTATTTACAATATTTAAATGTTTTTATATGCATTTTTCTCATTCACTATTTTTGCACATAAATGTTATTTGATCAATTAGATTAGGTTTTACTAATAATCTATATGGATTATAATAGATTTTGACATATTTATATGTTGGGTATATTTAATTTATATTTAGTTAGATCTTATATATATATATATATATATATATATATATATATATATACATATATATATATATATATATATATATATATATATATATATATATATAGTGGTTTTACGAAGATTGATTGTTTAATTGATTTTTGTGATGTCATAATTGTATGTAGTAAGAGAGTGGAGGAACACGCTTTGCAGGTCATATAAAAATAGAATAATGGTGACCAATACGTTAAAGTCTGATGAAACGTTTTTTAAAACTTGAAAGCGCTTACTAAAAGAATTTGTCTTGTTCATATTAAATTTCTTCGAATTAAGCCTTGGTGAGCCTCTTCTGTTGTTTTTTGGAATCTTCATTCATTCTTGACTGTTGGGTTCGGTTCCAAACCCTCTGAACTGACTCTGCCATTATGTCAAGCTCGTGCTGGCCAAAAACTCTCAAACTAAGGCTGCCCATATTGCCTGTCTTCCCTTTACCCCCCGATCTCATTTGCCGCATAGAAAATTTGACACGTCAACCATTGCTCTCAGCTAACTGATCGTATTTTTTGATATTTAGCTATTTTCTACCTTTCAAAGATTCTTTACTGCTGTGGGATTTAACCTTGGTCTTGCAATGCTTAGCTCATCAGCCTTTTGAGCCAGCAGCCACCTGTGACCCTCAAGTTTTTATCCTGGAAGACCCTCTTCCTAGTAGCTATCACGTCTGCTGGGAGAATTTCAGAGTTACAGGCTGTGTGTGTGAAGCATCCAGTTATTTTCCACAAAGAAAGACTATCACTCCAAACTAATCCCTCTTTCCTTCCTAAAGTGGTGTGAGACTCCAATATCGGCCAGACTATAGACTTACCAGTCATCTTTCCAAATTTTTCAAACAAAGGAGAGTACTGCTTGACTTTGGACGTCCACAGACAATTACGTTTTTACTTGGACAGAACAAAATCCTCTAGAAAATCAGACCAACTGTTTCTATTCTTTTCAGGTACCATATTGGGCAAAGCAGTTTCAAAGGTCACCTTGTCAAAGTGATTGAGAGACTGCATTACATTTGTATATAATAAACTCGATTTACCAACAAAAGTTAGAGATCGTTCGACAAGATCTGTTTCCACTTCAGTAGTCTTCCATTCCAGAGCTTCTGTGGAAGATGTATGTGCAGCCGCAACTTGGGCTACTCCTCATATCTTTATCACTCATTACAAATTAGACATGGTCTCCAGGGGAAGAGCATCCTGTGGCTTTATGGTGCTAAAGTAGCTGGGGACTCTGTCCCAGAGGTCAAGAATGAATGAAGATTGACAACATCAGATAAAGAAGTTATGTTCTTACCATAGCATTACATCTGTGTTGTCAATCTTCATTCTTGACATCCCACCCTCCTCTGTATTGTCAGTCTTCATTCATTCTTGACATCCCACCCTCCTGCCCCTTCCTAGGGACTCCTGGAGATTCGGAACTAGTCTTGGGGTTGTTATAGGGTTGTTGCTCAGACAGAGTTTCCATATTTTTTTAATGATAGACAAACTTGATCTGAGGTAAAGGGAAGAGAGGCAGTATGGGTAGCCATAACTTGAGAGGTTTTAGCTGGCGTGAACTTGATATAACTGCAGTCTGTTCCGAGGGTTCAGAACCAAACCCAACAGTCGAATGAATGAGGATCAACAACACAGATGGAACGTTATTGGTAAGAACATAACATGTTCTTCGTGTTTCACTGTTGCTGTTATCACACTTGGGTTATCTGCCTGCAAGTAGCCCTCAGTTGGCGCGAATTCCAGAGACTTAGTATTTCTGAGTCTGATGTTGCTGCAAGACTGACATCAGGGGTATAAAAACAGGTAGCCGCCACCATTACATCAGTCTTTCTTGCCAAGGAGCCCGAAGCAGAAGCAGTTCGCAAGTGCTGGTCGGCTGCTACCTGAATTTTCGTTTATGAATTTAATAATCCTGAAGTCTTCTAAAGCTAAATACCCCGTTGGGATCCTTTTTTCTTGCTCTACCCGATGTCAGAAAAAGTTAACAAATGTCTTTCCTGTGGAAAGCAAATACCTCACAGGGATTTTCATTCTTACTGCATCACCTGTTTAGGCCCAGACCATGAAGTCCCTCACTGTCCATTTTGTGCCTTATTTAACGCCCGAACCATTTCTCGGGCTCTTTGTCGCTAAATTCAATCTCCATATTCTGAAATGGCTTCGGTAAGCCATCCAACTACCGATATAATAAAAAAAAAAAAAAAAAAAAACGTAAAGATAAAGACAGAGATAGACTGCATAGGTCCAAAACTGCCGACGACTCTTACGTTAAGCTAGTCGCCAGTCTGCCGGTACTCAGTGAGGTGGTTTCGCAGCCCCTGATGCCCACTTCAATGGATTCGCAGGCCTCTACTGAGACCCATTCGGAGTCCGGTATACCATGAGACTCTCTTTCGACTATGGAACCTGCGAATGTCTCTACCTTGGATGGGTCCGTCGCCACAGAGCAGGTACCGGCTTCTGAGGCAGTTATTCGCTCAACTGATGTTCGACTCAGACGACTTTTTTAACCAAAACTACCGAGTTTCTTTGGCCCAGAGTACGCACTATGCCTAGAAAACCAATGACCAAAGTCATGCACCTGCTCCCACGCCACAAAAACAAATGCTTAGAATGGCTGAAGACCTTATTACGCTGATTAGGGGAAGTCAACCTTCCCCTGCTAAGAAAGAGTCCAGTCCCCTTCAGCTTCTACAGACCAGGAGTCCGATGACTTTGAAATTTCTGATTATGAAGACATACCTTTATCTGCTTATGAGGATTCAGATGCAGAGGAATACATTCCGTCTGCCTCCCCTCCAGAGGATTTTTCTTTTGGTGAAACCTTGCATACCTTACGAGAGCATTCCCACTGGGAATGCCAAGGTTATCCTCAGTCCAAAAAGAGACTCGGAGAATTTCTAGAGTTACCTCAGCACAAGCCCTTAGTAATACCCCCTGTCCTGGATGTTGTGGATGATGTTTTTATGGAATCCAGTCTTACTCCTGACACTTTACCTCCTGCTAGTAGGAAACCAGACAGGTACTACAGAGTACCTGACGCTCACAAATTGTTTTTCAAGAATCCTACTGCTGATCCAGAGATCATTTCCGAGGGGCCTAAAAGTATCAAGGCTACTACAGCCAAGAATCCCACCCCTTCGGACAGGGATTCCAGAGCTTTGGACAGATTGGGTAAGGGGGTATATACCTCTGCAACTCTTGCTATTAGGACATTGAATTGTCAGTTTCACATGCTGAAGTACCAGCAACATATTATGGAACTTATTAAACAAAAAGTGGCAACATTTTCAGACTGCAGAAAATAAAGAATTGCAGGAGCTTATGCACTCTGCAAGCCAAGTCAGCAAGCATACTTTGCAGTGTGGCTTTGATGCCCTTGAAGCATCTTGCCGGGCAGCTGTCACTGGCTCTTTACTGAGAAGACATGCTTGGGTGAAGGAGCAGACCTTGCCGGACCATGTCAAATTAAAGTTACTAGACGCTCCTTGAATAAGGACTGTTTGGCACCAAAGCAGAAGATGTTCTTAAAAAGATGGAAGAAAAAGCTTAAGTCTATGCAGACTGTTAAAGAATTCTTACAAGTGCAACCCCCTAGATTCAGTAGGCATTGCCCTTCCAAAACACTGGTCCTTTCCAGCCCCCTCCAGACCTTCTCAAACCAGGCCCAGGGGAAACAGACCACCCAGACTACAGTCTCAGGGTATGCAGATATCTAAGCAATGGAGTGCCCCCACCATTAAAGCAGAGAGTGGTAAGCCACATCCTTACGGAAAAAGCTCACAATGAAAAGCTCACAATGACTTCTTTACTCCACTCCCCAGCCCTGCCCAATTGCTTATACCCCTAGGAGGAAAACGTGCCCTTCATGCAAAAAACTGGATGTCCATCACTCAAGACCAGTGGAACCTCAACATTGTATCCCGGGGTACAAATTTTATTTCCATTCACTGCCAACCCCAAGCGGGTTACCAAACCTTCCTCCAAACCAGTGGGCAGAGGCTTAAAACCAAGTACTTTCCCTACTCAGTATCAGAGCTATTCAGCTGGTTCCAGTACAACAGAGGGGTCAATGATTCTTCTCCAGACTCTTCCTGGTACCCAGGAAAGAAGGCACTTGACGCCCAGTCCTGGATCTTTCCATTCTCAACACCTTCCTGGTGGTACCAAAATTCAGAATTCTTACCCTGCAACTGCTTCTTCCTATGCTAGCCCAGGATGCCTGGTTAGTTACCCTGGACTTAAAAGAAGCCTATCTGCATATCCCCATAAGGGAGTCATGCAGGAAGTATCTGTGTTTCAGGGCAAGGTCTATGGATTATCTTTTCTTTGCGCTTCCCTTTAGCTTATCTATTGCGCCCAGAGTATTCACAAAATGCCTGGCTCCAGCCATTGCATACTAAAGGCAGAGAAATATCCACATTTACCCGTACTTGGACTACTGCCTTATTCAGGCGGACAGTCAGGAATTGCTGCTGCAGCACTTGAGATTGGCGAAAAACCTTCTCACTTCCTTGGTGTACACCATAAACGAAAAGAAATCAAAACTGGTACCCAGTCAAAAGATTGTATTCCTGGGAGCAAGCTTTGACACAACTTCCCAGATGGCATTCCTTACCTAAGAAAAACAAGTCTATCTGACAGACTACTTCAAACAAATGTCCACCAGAACCCAACTATCTGCAAGAAAAATACTGCAAACCCTAGGGTTCATGGCCTCATGTATACTGCTGATTCCATGTTCAAGACTACATATGAGGAAACTCCAATGGTACTTAAAAAGTCTTTGGTGCCAACATTCTCAGGAGCTGGAAACAGTCATTCCTATCATACTCTAAGGACAGAGTTCCTCTGGTGGGCAGAAGCATGCAGCCACAACAAGGGACTGCCATTTACTCAACCCCCAAGCCTCCCAGACCCTAACCACAGATGCATCAGACTGTGCCTGGTGGGCACCCTTGGACTGGAGCCCAAGTCAAATTCATCTGCACATCAATCAAAAAGAGATGCTAGCTGTACAGAATGCCCTGACAGCTTTCAGATCCCTCATCTTTCCAGGACAACTGCTAATAAAAACAGACACCACCACAGTTATGTGGTACATCAACAAGTGGGGGGGGAGGGGGGGTGCCCTATCCTTTCAATGGGAAAACCTCTCAATCTATGCTTTTCCCCCTCTGCCCCTTCTCTCAACAGAACTATTCAAGATAAAAGAAGACAGGCCAAGGACAATTCTGGTTGCCCCGGACTAGCCACGCCAGCACTGGTACCCACTCCTGCGCAGCCTGAAATCGGTGCCACCCTGGCACCTACACCAGAATCCAGTCCTCCTCTCTCAGCAGGAGGGGCAGATTCTGCATCCTCAACTGCAAACCCCTACATCTTGCAGCCTGGCTTATTCCTTGAAATTTCCCCCAGCAATCTTAAGCAAACTGGTGCTGGATGTCATTCTTGAAGCCAGAAGACCCAGTACAAGAAAATCCTATGCTGATAAGTGGAAAAGGTTCTGCTCATGGATTCAATCTAAAGGAGAGGACACAACACTGCCTTTTCTGCCTGTTATCCTGGATTACCTAGCAGATCTACTCTGCCCCCTGTTATGCTGTCACAGATGCAAGTTGTCGAATGCGTCTTTGTCGAATTGAAAAGCACACAGGCAAAATAGAGAAGCGGCTTTATAGTGAATTCCTTCCCTGGGAAAAAATGTGCTTGGCCGCTTTCGCTACTTTGCCATTTTCGGCACTGTAGTGCGATCTCTGAGTTGGTATATTTAAGTAGGGGGGCCCACATTACGTAATGCTTTACAGTTTTTTTTTTGTTTTGTGTTTTTTTTTTTTTTTTTTCGGCACAGCGATTTTTCAATGTTGTAAGCTTTCGCTTACATGGGGTCGATTGTGTTTTTCGCTCTTCTGAACGTGTGATATAATATAGACCCGATCTACTCCACAAAAGACCTGTTCTTCTCCTCTGTTAAGATACATGCCTCAGCCATTTCTGCTCATTACAACATTGAACCACCTCTCTTCTCGCACCTACTTATCAAGCAGTTCCTGAGAAGGGCAAACAACTTCAGGCCACCAAGGAGAGTACCCACCCCTGCTTGGGACCTTAACTTTGTACTGGAAAAGCTCACCCCCCCCCCTTTGAACCTCCTGCATCAGCAGAGTTAAAATTCCTCTCTTGGAAAACAGCCTTGCTTCTAGCCATCACTTCAGCTAGAAGAGTGTCTGAGCTACAAGCACTCATGATTGTGGAACCCTTCATTATTTTCCATGCTGACAGAGTTTCCCTCGGGATTAACCCTTCCTTTATGCCCAGAGTGGTGTCCAGTGTGGCTCTCAATCAATCCATTCATTTGCCAAGCTTCTTCACTAATCCTCAAAATAAAGGGGAAAGGATCCTGCACTCTTTGGACGTGCACAGACAGCTCAGATTCTACCTTGATAGGACTAAGCCCTTCAGAAAATCTGACCAGTTACTAGTCAGCTTTGCAACAGGGGCAGAGGGCAAGGCCATTTCAAAAACTAACCATTTCCATATGGCTAGCACACTGCATCTATTTGTGCTACAAGCACCATGGGAAACCAACCCCTCAGGGGGTCAGAACACATTCCACTAGGGCAACATCTACTTCTACAGCATTTCTCATGGGAACCCCTACCAGGGATATCCAGGAGGCTGCTACCTGGAGTTCTGTACACACCTTCACCAAGCATTACCACCTGCCTATCTTTTCCAAATCCAGGGCAGGATTTGCTACAGCAGTCCTGCAAGGCATACTAGCCAGCCCTAACTCTTGACTGCCTCCACCCTTCTTCAGCTTTGGGAATCCACCAAAGTGTGATAACTGCAACAGTGAAACACAAAGAACATAGTACAGTTTTGTACACATACCATAAATGTAGATGTTGGAGTGTATTCAATGTTGCAGTCCTGGTTTCCCCTCCCTCCAGCCCCCTGGTTTTATCTCTCTCTCTCTCCTATCTATGGCTGTTAATAACCCCTTCTGGGGTATTGGTATTTACTTTTGACTGGTGGTGTTTTCCCCACCATAACCTAGCTACCTATTTGGGGGGCTCCTTACATGTGGGGCCACAAAAATTGATGATGTGTCGACTGCCTGCTTTTGTACCCCTGACAACCTAACGTCAGTCTTGGAGTGACAGCACCCGACGCAGAAATACTAAGTCTCTGGTATTCGGGCCAACTGAGGGCTACCTGCAGGCAGATAACCCAAGTGTGATGACTGCAACAGTGAATACACTGGAACATCTACATTTATGGTAAGCGTACACATCTGTACTTTCTTTTTACTGTTCTTCCAACATCTTCATAACCATTTTGAGTTGATTTAACGTTTTTTTTGCATTTGAAGTAAGAGCACTTCTTTCCCCATATCACTTACCTTGGGATGAATTAAAAATATGACAGGGTGTGCATTACATGTGTAACACCCTACCACTGGACCAGTTATCAAGGTGCATCAGTCCTCACCACTGGCAACAGTATGGGATGTACATTGGGAGGATGACAAGGTACAAACACAGTATTACCAGATGCAGATCTCTGTATTAAGTGCAGTTTCCCTAAAGAGCACACAAAGACCACAGTCTGTCCTGGGCTGGTTTCTCCCTCTTTCTCCATGTCCCCAATAAAACTCTCCACTGGCAGAGTTGTGTTGTTGAAATCTCAGCTGAGTGGTGGAGCCTAGACTTCCAGCACCCTCTCTGTCCAACCAGTCCTTCGTGTCCCTGCCCAAGTAGCTGACACTCTGAGGTTTGAGTTATGCACACACACACACCTAGGAATGGTGAGCGCAGGTTTACTAGCTATGCTCCCTTTTGCCCAGACTATAAGGCAGTTATCACTGCCACCAGCCAGCTCCTTATCGGCTACTTAAGGGCCCTTAAAGTGTGTCCGTGTGCAAGCTTACTGTGTAATGTTACTATTAATACAAATGGTAGTTTGACCAAGAGCAAGGCTGTTAGGAGTGGCCTACACAGTGTCACCAAATAAATATGCAAGTACTCTCAGAACTTTGTATATCTCTCCACAGATCAGCCACACATGAAAGGTTTGAAAATCTTTTTAATAATAGAACAAGAAAATACTGTGGATATATGTACAATGACATCAGAATTCAAAATCACTGGAAATATTTAAAACAGCATTGCAGGACAGTCTCAAAGAAGGACATCGAAATGAAGCTTTGCCATATTCCTGACTGTATCTAAGAGAATTATTATACCCTAATAACTTAATATTAGAGCAAGGCAGATGTGGTAAGTGGATCTTGATGTTGTCAGATCAAAGACAGAATACAGAATGCTGTGTCTCTCTAAGAGACTTCTTTAATTAATATCCGAAATATTTCTATTCCAGGTGAAACCCCCACTGCTGAAAGCTTGCAGTATTTAGCATCTACCTGTGAAAATACATAGACAATGGCTTTTCCCCAGATCTTAGGCAGATGGTGGAAGTCCTAAAACAGTTGCAGCCATTCACATTTCAGAACTAGTAAATATTTCACCTTAAAGACAATAGAGAAAGCTCCCTAGTATAGACATTGTGTTTCCTTGCTGCACTGAAACTGAAAGATACCATCTCATGTTGCATAGCCCTAAAGTAATTTAATTTCAGCTATTTTTCTGAGGTTAACCCCCTGTATTCCAGTTTCCACTGTTAAAATATACATTCAAAAAGTTACAGTAGTGCATGTACAGTTCTCTTCTTTTCCAGTAGGGTGCACTTTGGATACATTTCAAGCACTTTGCAAAAGCCTTTTCAGTGCACACTTCTGTACTAGCAGTTTGATATACACATGACCTACAGTTGTAATGCATTTGTAACACAAGCATCTTATATGAATTGTGTTGACATTCACAAATGACATGTAATTTACAAAATTCCAAATATCTGGGCTGGCAGTATTTCCTTTCATCACACTTCTTCCCACCTCAAAGACTCAAGCTAGTTTTTTCAAGTGACCCTTAAGAAACATTGCTTGAGTGGGATGAGTCAGTCTAGGAATACACTACCCCATAGGTTCATAGGTAAGTACTAGGCTGTCGGCCCTAGGGTCTATATAAGCCTAGCCAAAAGAGGTTCCCTGGCTTTCGCCACCCAAGAAAATTATTTTCCTGTGCCTCTGTCGAGCAGAGCCACAGAAGTGATCCCCAGGGTGAATTTCCTGTTTCCCATCCAATTGTCAAGATTTCTCTTAGAGGGCTAATGAGCTTTGCTCAACATAAATGGGTAGTCCATTCCCGAGCATGGGAAGTCTCTGGGACAGGAATCTGTCCCTCCAGCATGTTTTGTTTATTGTGGTGACAAGGTTTAGGTTTCTGAAGCATGTGGCCCAGAGAGATTGAGATTTCTTTAAGTATAGCATGTCCATCAGATCTGGGTTAGACATGGCTTTGTATGTTAGGCAGAGGTCGCCTCTGAGTAGGCGATATGCGACAGAGTAGAGCTGGAGTTTGAGACGGTCTCTGTATGGCATCTGTTTGAGGCCGGTAATCCTCTTAGTGAGGTATTTCTGTGGCCTTTCTAGTTCTTGTAGATGTCTTGCAAGGTACATGCCAAATTGGGAGTTGTACTCTATAATGAGTCTGATGAGGGATGAGTAGAGATGAACATTTACCTCTTTTTCTGGAGGAGAACCTCTTTGTGATGAGGTGTGCCACGTAGAAGGATTTCCTGACTACTGTGGCAACGTGATTATCAAAGGAGAGACTGCTGTCCACCTGTGTCCCAAGGTCTCTTGTCACTCTTTCGGTGTTTAGTAGGCTACCACCCATGTGGTAGTTCATGGGTGCGGTGTTTTTCCCAAAGGGGATGACAATGTACTACTTGACATTGAGCTTTAGGCCATGACTTTAACACCAAGCATCCTTAGGCGAATCTGTTATGGCTCCTAGTTTGCAGTCGTCTGCGAACTTCGTTAGCCAGAGACCAGCTGTATTAGCTTGGACTTCTGAGAAGTAGATACTGAACAGGAGAGGACCCAGGACCAAACCCTGTGGTACTCCACTTGTCACTGGTCTGAAGTCGGATTTGGAGTCTGCTACTTTCACTGTGTGGGTTCTGTCTGAGCCATTTGTCCACCCATCATGTGATGTAGGGATTTATGCCCAGCCCAGTGAGTTTATCTATAATACCAGAGTGGGGGATGGTGTCGAAAGCCTTGACGAGGTCATGATAGGCTGTGTGCACCACCGTACCCTCATCTGCGGCTCAGGTGACTGTTTCAAAGAAGTCAATCAAGTTTAGGAGGCATGATCTACCTTTTACAAACCCAAACTGAGTGGGGTCCAGAGTTTGGAGGTTACTAATGTCTTTGTTTATAAGCTTCAGGATGATGTGTTCTATGACGTTACAGACCAGGCTCGTCAGGCTTATGGGGGCGGTAGTTCCCGGGGTCAGTGGTGGCACCCCCTTTGTGGAGTAGGATAACCATCGCTGTGCGCCATTCCATAGGCACAAAGCCTGAAGTGAGGCTATGGTTGAACATGGTACTTAGGTGAGGTGCCAGTTTGTTCTGTAGCTCATGCAGAACACAGCCTGGGATGTTGTTTCATCCCATGGATGCTGTGTTCTTGGCTTTGGAGAGTGTGGTCTTTACTTGTGCAGCCGTGATTACAGGGGCTTTGCAATCTTCCGGTATGGAGATAGGCCCATTGGGAGTTGGGGGGGGGGGGTTAAAGTTTGCAGTGAACCCGTCTGCTAGGATGTTGAGAATAGCAATTGGTTCAGTATATCTAGTGCCATTGTGCTGTAGCTCAGAGCAGATCTGAGTGTTGTCGTTGAGATTCTTGACATAGCTGTAGAATGCTTTGTGGTTGTTTTTAGAATCTATGGTGATTTTATTTTCATAACTAGCTTTGGAGGATTTTATAGGGATCTCAGCTTCTTACTGAGGCTGACTAGGGAGTTCCTGCAATCATGGGATTTTTCTCTCTTTTGCAACAGTTTCTTCCTTCTGTTGTAGAGTTTGTTTATGGCAGGGGACCACCAGATTGGCTTCCTTTTTTGGAGGATAGTGTCTTGGTTCTTTTGGGGATGGCACGGTCCATGTACTCGTTTATGTGCTTATACAGTGCCATTTGTATATGATTCAGCAGTTCTGCCTATATTTTCCATTTCTGTGGGTGTCGTGAAGTTAGCCATTTCTGTCTTAAGAAGCATGAAGTTGGCTTTGGAGAAGTTTTTACAGCGGTTTCCTTAATGAGGCATGGGGGTGGGATATGGATGTCTAGGATGATTAGCTTGTGGTCAGATCTGACCAGCGAGGAGTTGACCTCTGGGATGGAGCATCTGTTACCCATATTAGTAATGACCAGGTCCAGGATGTTGCTGCCTAGTGGGGGTATGAACAAGCTGATCCAGGGTGCTGGAATTGATGAATTCCAGAAAACGTTGAGCAAAAAAGTCTGTACACGAGTAGTTTTTCCAGTTGGTGGGGTAGTTGAAATCTCCCAATATTAAGATATTGGGCTGTACCTTAATATCCAGTATATTGAGAAACATGGAGTGGGCATCCTGGGGCACGGCGGGAAGCTGTAACAAGCTGCAACTTGAATTGCAGTCTTGCCCAGTGGTAATTGTACTTGGATAATTTTGAATGCATTATGTTGAGCAACTAGTCTGGAAGTGTGGATATCCTTTATGAATATGGACACACCTCCTTTAGTGTTTCGGTCCAGGTTAGGTGGCTAAAAGTGGTAAGAATTGTAGCCTGGTAATGCAGGGGTGCTCTCTGGAGCCTTAAACCAGGTCTCTGTCACTGCACAGATGATGTTCTCCATCTTAAGAAGTGTCTCGAGTGAGTGCATTTTGAGATTTAGACTTCTAGCATTGTATAGCATTACCCATAGATTTTGCTTGTTTGTATCTACTATGGTGGTGTGTTTGACATTTGAGCCTTGCCTAAAAAAGGCCCTATAGGGGCAGCAAGAGCCTTACCCAGTATCCGGAATCCCAAAGGCGACAGGTGCAGGCCATCTCTGGCAAAGCATTGTGGCCTGTCTATCATGTCATCCTAGGCAGACAGATACTGGATCCCCTTAGAATGACACCAGAAGCTTAGCTAATTGTTTCATTCATTTTGTCCTTGTACTGTGGTGGTATTCTGGGCGATGGCAGGATGCCACTAAGGGCTAGTGTTATAACTGCCTGGGTCACATGGTCAGAGAGCTCCTCCATGCCTCTTCTCATGTAGTCCAGGGAGGTACGCCTCAGGTCATTCACTCCAACATGGACAGTGACAGTCATATTTGCAATTGTGGAGTGACCTGAGTGCATGTGTTTATATGACAGATTCTGGCACCCAACAAGCAGCTGACAGTAACTTTCTCCTTGTTTAGCCTGGTGAGAGGGACATCAGTGTGCCTGATTATAGAGTCGCCTTTGACTAGTGTGTTGGGTACGTTGTTTTGCTTATAGGCTGAGATTGATTGGCACACTGATTTTGTGGGCTGTGTCTCGTTCAGGTAGTGTTGGGGGTGGTGGTTGCTTGCATTTCAGATTTGGAGGTCTGTGTTGTTTGAGCAGATTTTTATTGAGAGCCTCCGCATCTTGAGATTCCAGCTGCCTTGGCATTGCTGAACCCAATAGGGTTTCCCTGCCAAATCATATGCCTGCAGCCCTAGACTCCACCATAGTGATTTTGGAGATGTTCATCGTGTTTCACTGTTGCAGTCATTACATTTGGGTAATCTGCTGGCAGGTTGCCCTCAGAGTCGGCCTGATTAACAAAGTCTTGGGTCCTGCGTCGGTTGCTGTCCCTTCTTCCATGACGTCAGGTCGTCAGGGGTATAAAACATGCAGCCAACGCCATTACATCAGTCTTTCTTGCCACGCGGTGCCAGAAGCAGTTCGCAAGTGCCGGTGTGCCGACTCCTGAAATTTTCATTTTTGAGTTTCAGAACCGAAGTCTTCAACTAAAAGCTTAGTACCCCGTTGGGGACACTTTTTCTTGCTCCTTACCGATGTCAGTAAAAGTTAATAATTGTATTACTTGTGGGAAGCAAATACCGCATAAGGATTTTCATTTGTGCTGTATTCCTTGCTTAGGCCCTGACCACGACGTACCTTGCTGTCGGTTTTGTGCTTTATTTAATCAGCACACTATCTGTTCTGTACATTTTTGCTTCTAAATATTTCTGTTCTCGGTTTAATTATCCAGAAATTATATCTGTTAGCCATCCAACTACCAGAATACCGAAAAAATGCAAAGAAAAAGAGGACATTGAGGTCCAAAACTGCCGACGACACTTCTAAGCCAGTCGACAGTTCGCCGGTACTCAGTGAGGCGCTTTCGCAGCCCTTGATTCCCACTACTTCTGATTCGCAGGCCTCTACTGAGACCAATTTGGAGTTCGGTATGCCGCGAGATGCTTCACAAATGGAACCCGCAGATGTCTCTACCTTGGATGGGTCTGGAGCCGCTGAGCAGGCACCGGCTTCTGAGGGTGTATTCAGGGCTACAAACGTGCATATTAAACTGACTCCAACTTCAGTGCTAAGGCTTAAATCTCGATTTATGTCTAAAAAACCGACGCCCAGGCCACATGTTCAGGCCCCTATGCGTAAAAAACAAATCATCAAAATGGCTGAAGATTTAATTATGCTAATCAGGGGTAGTCAACCTTCCCCCTCCAAGAGGCCTAGGATCGAACTTGACTATGAATCTTCTGAACAGGACTCAGTTTCTTCTGACTCTTCTAATGATCTGGATTTGTCCATTCCTACTTATGAGGACTCTGATGCAGAGGATTCCATTACTGTGCTTCTCCGCCTGAGGATTTCTCTTTTGGGGGAAACTTTACGTACCTTAAGGGAGCATTTCCACTAGGAACGTAAGGATTTCTCTGAATCCAAAAAGAGGCTTGGGGATTTCCTCCTACCTTAGCGTAGGCCTTTGACTATACCTCCTGTACTAGACATTGTTGTTGTGTTTTCGGGATCCAGTTTGGCCCCTGATTGCCTGCCTCCAGCCCCTAGCAAACCAGACAGGTACTACAGGGTTCCTGAGTCCCACAAATTCCTTTTCAAAAATCCTGTTGCAGATCCTGAAACCATTTCTCAGGGGCCCAGTGGCATTAAGGCTTCTAATGCTAAAAATCCTACCCCTTCTGATAGAGACTCCAGGGCACTGGATAGATGGAGTAAAAAGTTTTATACTTCTGCCATCTTAGCAATCAGGGCTTTAAACTGTCAATTCCATATGCTCAAATATCAACAGCATATCATGGGACTGCTTAAACAGAAAATTATGTGGGACTGCTTAAACAGAAAATTATGTTGATTTCTGACTGTGTGGAGAATAAAGATTTGCAGGATTTATTGCATTCAGCTGAACAAGTTGGCAAACATACTTAGCAATGTGGTTTTGATTCTTTAGAGGCCTCTTGCAGGGCTTCTGTTACTGGGTCTGTGCTTAGAAGGCATGCTTGGCTTAAGGAGCAATCTCTGCCTGATCATGTCAAAGCAAAACTTTTTGGATGCTCCCTTGCAGCAGGGCTGCTTCTTTGGCAATAAGGCTGAAGAAGTTCTAAAAAAGCTAAATCTATGCAAACTGTGAAAGATTTCTTACTGCTACAACCTCCTAGATTTAGTAGGCATTGGCCTACTAAGAACTGGTCCTTTCAAGATCCTTCCAGAGCCACTACAGCCAAACCCAGACATTCCAAAAGCACCAGGTTTCAGTCCCAAGGGACTTTCAGAACTAAGTAATGGGGTGCTTCCACTTCCAAGTCTGGAAACAACAAGGCACCACCCTATGGTAAACAGTCTCAATGAACTTCCCTTTAAAATTACCAAGCACTTAGCTCTTAGCCGCCCCTTTGGGGGGGGGGGGGAACTGGCTCTTCATTCAAGAAACTGGCAACTTATAACCCAGGAAAAATGGGTTTTAAATATAGTGTCCCAGGGATACAAATTTCATTTGCACACGCTGCCAGCTCCAAACGGGTGGCCAGACCTGCCTCCAAATCAGTGGGCAGAGGCTCAGAAACAAGTACTTTCCCTCCTAAACATGGGGGCTATTCAACTAGTACCATAAGAGGAAAAGGGACAAGGTTTTTTTTCCAGACTTTTCCTGGTACCCAGAAAAGACAAATCATTGCGTCCAATTCTGGACCTGTCTACTCTAAACACCTTTCTGGACATTCCAAAATTCAAGATGCTGACTCTTCACCAGTTACTTCCTATGCTAGGCAAGGATGCCTGGTTGGCAACTCTAGATTTAAAAGGCTTACCCTGCATATCCCAATCAGGGAATCTTGCAGAAGATACCTCCGCATCAAAGTAGGCTGCATGCATTATCAGTTCTCTGCACTGCCCTTTGGCTTGTCTACTGCGCCCAGGGTAATCACAAAGTGCCTGGCTCCAGTAATTGAATTTTACAGGCAAAGAAAGATTCAAATATATCCATACCTGGACGATTGTCTAATTCAGGCAGAAAACCAGGCCATTCTTCCAAAACATTTGGCATTTGTAAAAAGAGATCTGAAGTAGGATATTCATTTGTCTGCAACCTGTGGGTTATGGATCCGATATCGGATCCGAACCGGCATAGTTTCCAGCTATGGATCCAAGCTCTCAGCTCCTCCCCTCACCCATAATGCCCTGCTCTACCCTCATGACCTCAGATCTTGTTTGCCGCGCTGGTAACTGGATGTGGTGTCTTTAGCTCTCAGCTAAGTGGTATTTTTCTTGTTAAAAATAGAAAATTTTTGCTTTCTTTAAACTTTTTGTGTGAAAGTTGTAGGTTCCCTTTGTGTATTGACTGTTTTTAGTTTAATTTTAATTTACAGTAGTATTTTTATTCCCTCCCCTCGCTGGTACGTAGAGTGTGTGTGAGGCCTGTGTGCTTGTTTTAGTTTTTGTTAAGTTACTTCTGTAACTTTGGGGAAGTTTTGACTATGGCTGACCAGCCTAAGTCATTCTTTCTAATGCTCCGAGTGTGGCCATAAGCTCTCACCGCTGATGGCCACACTCGGTGTGTTATGTCTTGGGGTTGAGCACCTCACATCTGGCTGTTCCATTTGTGCAGGGTTCAACCCCAGGGCACTGAGGGAGCGGAGGTCCAAGCTGGTCCTGGCGGTCTTTTACCGCCGACTCGCCCGAGGCTCCTGCGGCTGCAGCTGTTCTGTAGCACCCCTCCTGCTCCTGGGACTCAAACTCCGCCCAGGACAGGAGAGGGATGCTTCTAGAAGGACCGGAGGAGAAGCACCACAAGCGGCGGGCCGAGACCTCTGTTTCGCCCCGCCTGCCAGGCTTCTCCCGCTTCCTTGAGCGGTCTCCTCCTTCGGCTCCGGTCACCTGTGTGCTTCTCACCGGGTCCTGAGGAGGAGGAGACCTCGGCGAGGCTATCGAGGAGGCATTCCAGGCTCACCTCGGTAGCCTCGCCGAGATCTACCCATAGCGATGCTGATCTGGACCGGATGATGTAAGGTTCATCCAGGCCCAGATGCAGATGGGAGTGCTCTTGCCTCCGGGGAGCTCAACACTTTTCAAGCCTATCTCCTTCTCCGACCCGCTTCCGGTTCGGAGCAGCTGGAGCCGAGCAGCGAGCCGGGGAGGTCGGATCCGATAGTACTGGGTACCGGATCCGACCATGCCTCGAGTGCCGGACCCGATCTCGGAGCCTGGATCCGAGCCGGATCCGGGGATCAGTGCTCCTTCGCCGCCTGTGTCGGAGCGCACTGTCCTTCGGATCCGAGTGCTTCGCGCCGGCCCGATCCACTCTTCGGATCCGAGGGGAGCCGATTGTCGGATCCTTTGGTCGAGGTCGGCCCCTTCGGCTTTGATGTAGTGGAGAGGGCTCTGTTGAGGGTCTCCGGACCCCGGCACTTGCTTCGTCCCGCCTCCCTCTGCACTGGGCCAGGCTTCCACCATCCGGCCCTGGGACAGCCTGCTGTGCCCCAAGTTGCTCCGCTCCCCAAGTTGTTCCTATGGAGCAAATGGCTGCTTGCGAGGACTCTTCTGACAGCCCCCAGAGGAGGCCTCGCAAGCATACGTGCAAAGGAGGCACATAGACTCCCCTGAGTCTCTCACTGAAGACACGGACTTGGAGGAAGGAAGGCTCCCCACGGTCACCCCGAGGATGTCTCCTTCGGAGACATCATGGAAATGCTCCGTATCAGGGGTGGTCTGCCCCAAGTCTTCCTCGGACGAGTCCGTGTTCTTGGAGGCATTGAACGGGCCCGTCTACCTCTTGGGTGTCCTCTGCCGACCCCTGGTGGACCTTATTACCACCAGGGCGTGGAAGGAACCGGACACCGTGGAGCCAATTCCCAAAAGACCTGACAAAATCCTTAGCCCGCCTTCTGACAGGACCCATTGGAGTAAGGGGCCTCCTGTAGATGCCATGTTGATGGCGGCCACAAAGAGGAACTGGCTCAGGAGAGTCCTCAGTCCACCCACCGAGCAAGGAGTCTCGGATGATGGACCGCTTGGGGAAGCGGATGTTCAGTTCGGCGACCTTTCGTGAGGGCGCTGAACTATTTGGCACACGTTATTCGGATGCAGCGAGACCTTATTAAGGAGTACGCTGCATCCCCCCCTGAGTCCATTTCGGAGGAGGACAGAGCTCTGCACTCCACCAAAATGGCCACTCTAAGGTCAGTCACAAATACTTCTATGCGGCTACTCTCCCATGCTACGGAGGCGCTAGAGCTGCGGGACAGGACTGGTCGCTAGGCCAGGCCTGGCTCCGCCACTGCGATTTCTCTGAGCCCTTCAAGGCCGCCTTTGATGGTTCTGCTCTGTTTGGCAAGACCGCTCATGAGACGTTGACCCAGAGCGAAGGACGGAAGACGCTGTCTGCCGTGAATCCGCTTCTCTGCACCCCAGAGGCCCTATTCTAGGAACCAAAAGGGTCAGAAGAAGATGTGGTTCCGAAGTCGCAGCAGTCCCAGCCTGCTCGGACAACCAGTCCTTCCGTGGCAGAGGAGGACAAGGAGGACGCCGCCCTAGAGGCAGAGGGGCTCCCAGAAACTTCGGGTCCAGGGAACCTTTCTCTGAACGGCCAGCAGCAGCCCTGAGGGCTGCCCGACTGCTCTACTCTGGAGGCAGTCGGGGACGTTCGGGGCACCTAGCGGCATGGGAGTCCATAACATCGGACCGCTGGGTTCTCCAAATCATATCCAGGGATATCACATTCCTTTCCTTCACCTTCCAAAGATGCAGTCCCTCCCAGACGCCACCCGGTCAAAGGGAGGCCGCTTTAGCAGAAATTGGCCATCTGCTAGAAAAGAGCCATCCAGCCCGTTCCCCAGACCAGATCGGATCAGGGTTCTACTCCAGGTTCTTTTAGTGCCAAAAGACGGGGAACTAAGACCAATCCTAGACCTCTCTCTCTGAATCTGGCAGTCCCCAAAGAAAAATTCAATGGTCACTCTACAATCTATTCTCCCCTTCTGGGAGAATGCCACTGGATGTGCTCGATAGATCTCAAGGACCTACCACATCCTAATGGACAGGCGCCAGGAGGTTTCTCCGCTCGGCTGGGAGCCAGTCACTACCAGTTCCGGGTCCTTCCCTTTGGTCTCACCACAGCCCCAGGGTGTTTACCAAAGTACTAGCAGTGGTAGCGGCCCACCTGAGGCTTCAGGGGTGCAGGTCTTTCCCTACCTGGACGACTGGCTCCACCGCCCCAACAAGGCATCTACTTCTGAGACTCCTTTCTCCATCTTGCTCCATTTCTGGGCATCACAATAAATACAAAAGTCCAACCTGGCACCCACTCAGCTCTTAGATTTCATAGGGGCCAGACTAGACACAAGGAGTTTACGAGCCTTCCTTACTGCGGACAGGATTCTGAATCTGCAGCTCCAGGTGCGGCCATTCTCCATTCAAGTTCTGTTCCAGCGGAGTTGGTCCTGAGGGCTCTAGGGTCCATGGCTCGATAGCTCTTCTTCCTCTTGCCAGGCTCAATATGCATTCTACAGTGGACGCTCTTAGTACAGTGGTCTTACCTTGCTCTTCCCATGTATCATCCCATAGCGATCAGCAAGGCTTGCAAGCGGTCCCTCTTGTGGTGGCTCCACTCCCGGATCTCCACGAGGGTCGCCCATTTTGTGCTTCTCCCCTCTCGCCACGGTGACCACGGACGCCTCCGCCTCGGGTGGGGGCACTTTGGGCCGGACAGTCCAAGGCACGTGGACGATACAGAGACCTTACTGCATAACAATGTTCTAGAGAGGAGAGCTGTGCGCTTAGCGTTGCTAGCACTTCAGGACTTACTTCCCTTGGGAACAATTGCGATTCACTCGGACGATATCTCTAATGTCTAGTACATCAACAAACAAGGGGAACAAGGTCTTACCCTCTTTGTCGAGAGGCCATGAGAGTTTGGGAATGGGCAATCTCCACCAATCGCTTTCATAGCAACACATTCCGGTCGGTCCAACATCCTAGCGGACAAGCTCAGTCGCACCATTCTGACCCCTTACGAGAGGTCTCTCAATTGTCAAGTAGCTGAACGCATATTCGCACGCTGGGGAACCCTTCATGCGATCTTTTGCCTCTCCCTCAAACACCAAGTGCGACAGTTTTTCGCTTGATACCTCCTCCGGAGGTACCCCAAGAGACGCTCTGGTGCATGCTTGGCCACCCGGTCTTCTGTATGCCTATCCACCCTTGCCTCTGATGCTGCAAGTTCTTCAGAAAGCCTCTCGGTGGGTTGCAGAATGATTCTCATTGCTCCATTCTGGCCTCGACAGATCTGGTTCCCCTTCCTAAGGTCTCACTCGGTGAATCCTCCTTGGATTCTAGATCCCATCCCGGATCTGATATCCCATCCATCCTGCATTCCTCCTCCGAACCTGGACAACCTGAAGCTGACCGCTTGGCTGCTCCAGTTCCACTCTTGATAAGGACTGGCGGTATTCGTTCACCGGTAAAGGCTATTTTGGTGGCGGCTCATAAACCAGCCACTAGAAAGGTTATCAAGCAAATGGAAACGTTTCTCTGTGTGGGCGGGCGGCAAGGCCTAGATCCCTTCACGGTTCCTCTCCCGTAGTGCTTGATTTTCTAACCTCTCTTTAATGATGGTGCCAGCAGTTCCACAGTCAAAGTTCAACTGGCGGCAATCTCTCACTATCACATTGGTCAAGAGTCTAATCCTCTTATGTCATCCAAATTGTGCAAAACCTTTCTTAAAGGTACTTTCCTTCTCAGGCCCCCTATTAAGCAAGCAGTTCCTCCTTGGGACCTTTCTCTGGTCCTACAGGCCTTGACCGCTCCCCCTTCGAGCCAAAGGCTACAGTGGACCTCAAATTCTTGTCTTACAAGACAGCCTTTTTGGTAGCCATTACATCAGCCAAGAGAGTTTCTGAACTTCAAGCTTTATCAGCTAAACCTCCTTACTTGGTTTTTTATCCGGACCGTGTCTCCCTCAGGACCAACCCGTCCTTCCTTCCTAAAATCGCTTCTGAAGCAAACATCAATCAATCTATTAACCTCCCTGTTTTCTTCCCTAAGTATGAAAACAAAGGTGAATATAGGCTACACTCACTAGATGTTCACAGGCAACTAAGATTTTATCTCAACAGGACAGCTGGTCATAGGCAATCCGACCAGCTGTTTATTTCCTTTGCAAAATTCAATTTGGGCAAGCCAATTTCCAAAGTTTCTCTGTCCCGCTGGATTTCACAGTGCATTTTATTGGCTTATCAAGCGACAGGAAGGCCCGGAGGGTGTTCATGCCCATTCAACCCGGTCAGTATCTACCTCAGCAGCCTTCAAGGCTAGGATTCCTCTGGATGATATTTGTGCAGCAGCTACATGGGCTTGCCTCATACATTTATTTCTCACTATAAGTTGGATCTTGCATCCAGGGGTAGAGCATCCTTTGGCTCAAGGTGCTCGGAATATCCTTCCATGATGGCCAAGATTCAGGTAGCTGGGGACTCTGTCCCACAGGTTGCAGACAAATGAATATCCTACTTCAGATTTAGAAGTTATGTACTCACCATAACATTCCATCTGAGTAGGTGTATTCATTTGTCTGCAACCATCCCCTCCTATCCCCCTGGCCTTTTCAGTTTCCTGCATATTACTGGTTACCCTTTTGAGGGTATTGTTGCTTTGGCAAACTCGATCTGAGGTCATGAGGGTAGAGCAGGGCATTATGGGTGAGGGGAGGAGCTGAGAGCTTGGATCCATAGCTGGAAACTATGCCGGTTCGGATCCGATATCGGATCCATAACCCACAGGTTGCAGACAAATGAATACACCTACTCAGATGGAACGTTATGGTGAGTACATAACTTCTAATTCTAACCTGTCTAGGGTACACCATAAACGAAAAGAAATCTCAACTGGTACTCTCTCAAAAAATTACATTCCTGGGTGCAAGCTTGAATACAACTGCCCAGATGGCTTTCCTTACTCCAGAAAAGCAGATTCATTTGGTGACTTACTTCAGAGAGGTGGCCACAAAAACCCTGCTTATCTGCAAGGCAAATACAGCAAGCCTTTCGGTTCATGGCCTCCTGCGTTCTTCTAATTCCATATGCAAGACTGCATATGAGGAAACCAAACCCTAACTACAGACGCATCAGATTATGCATGGGGGGGCTCATCTGGCAGGGAATTGCATTCAGGGCAAATGGAGCCCAAATCAAATGCACCTTCATATCAATAAAAAAGAAATGCTAGCTGTACAGAATGCACTGACAGCCGTCAAGGACTACCTTAATCCAGGACAATTACTGATAAAGACGGACAACGCCACTGTTATGTGGTACATAAACAAGCAGGGGGGTACACATTCCTACCCCCTCTGCAGACTAGCCATGGCATTGTGGATCACAGACTTGAGCTACCAATTGCAACTACAACCTCAATTCCTGCCAGGAAAGCTGAATGTTCTGGCAGACGAACTAAGCAGTAATCTCATAGATCCACACGAATGGAAACTG